>NC_060124.1:366555377-366858407 GCF_021461395.2 Schistocerca americana | reverse complement strand
AGTTCAGGAACAGATGGTAGTCACCCTGGACGCAAGATCTGGGCTGTACGGAGGATGATTTCGAGTTTCCCATCGAAAAGGTGTGATGAAATCTTTGGTCTGGTTCGCCACATGCGGACGGGGATTGTTTTGCAGCAAACGATGCCCTTGCTCAACTTCCATGGTCTGTTGATTTGATTCTGGTGTGACGTAGGCCACCCATGTTTCATCGCCCGTAACAGTTTGGCTTAAGAAATCATCACCGTCGTTGTGGTACCGCTTAAGGAAAGTCAATGCACCGTCTAAACGTTTGGTTTTGTGTTCATCCGACAACATTTTCGGTACCCAACGTGCGCACAATTTTCAATAATTCAAGTACTCGGTCACAGTGCCATACAAAACACTACGAGAAACATTAGGAAAGTCATCCCGCAAGGAGGAAATCGTAAAGCGTCTGTTTTCTCTCATCTTATTGTCCACTTCCTGCACCAAACTTTCATTAACGACCAAAGGACACCCACTCCGTTGTTCATCGTGCACATTTGTGCGGCCATCTTTAAATGCTCTCACCCACTTTCTTACCATTCCATCACTCATAATGTTTTCTCCGTAAACTGCACAGATCTCACGATCAATATCGATCACTTTTAGACCTTTAGCGCTAAGAAATCTTATAACAGCCCGTACTTCATAGTCGGCGGGACTCACGATTATCAGAGGCATCTTAAACACTCAGTACACAACGTAAACAAGGAAGAATCAGACTGTAATGGCGTCAGTGCGCAGATTAAGGTACAGGCTTTCATGTAAAAATAAAATTGTTGAGATATCTTAGCACGTCTTTTTTAAATTTCAAAACGGTACTTACTTAAAAAACACGCCTCGTAAATTAAGGATATTTGCAGACTGTGGTGCCACACAACGTGGCACTGCACAAAACTGGCGCTAATAGCATAGGCACATAGGGAACACACTCGACGCAGATCTGTAAGTCCACGGTATTGGTGATAAGTTGAGAAAACCGTCCCGAAACACATGTGCTACAAAATGCCACTGTTTCGCGCGCATGTCCCCGGACATCAATATGGGATACGATCACCATGCACATGTATACAGGCCGCACAACGGGTTGGCATACTCTGTATCAGGTGGTCGAGCAGCTGTTGGGGTATAGCCTCCCATTCTTGCACCAGTGCTTGTCGGAGCTCCTGAAGTGTCCTAGGGGTTTGAAGACGTGCAGCGATACTTCGACCGAGAGCATCCCAGACGTGCTCGATGGGGTTTAGTTCTGGAGAACAGGCAGGCCACTCCATTCGCATGATATCTTCGGTTTCAAGGTACTCCTCCACGATGGCCGTGCTTTATTATCCATCAGGAGGAAGGTGGGACCCTCTACACCCCTGAAAAGGCGGAAAAACTGGTGCAAAGTGACGTCCCGATACACCTGACCTGTTACAGTTCCTCTGTCAAAGATATGCAGGGGTGTACGTGCACCAATCATAATCCCACCCCACACCATCAAACCACGACCTCCATACAGGTCCCTGTCAAGGACATTAAGGGGTTGGTATCTGGTTCCTAGTTCATGCCAGATGAAAACCCGGCGAGAATCTCTGTTCACACTATACCTGGGCTCGTCCGTGAACATAACCTGGGACTACTGTTCCAATGACCATGTACTGTGTTCTTGACACCATGTTTTACTGGCTCCCCTATGAGCAAGGGTCAGTGGACTGCACCTTGCAGGTCTCCAGGCGAATAAACCATGTCTGTTCAGTCGTCTGTAGACTATGTGTCTGGAGACAACTGTTCCAGTGGCTGCAGTGAGGTCCCGAGCAAGGCTACCTTCAGTACTCCGTGGCCGTCTGCGGACACTGATGGTGAGATATCGGTCTTCTTCTGATTTTTCACTGTCGGCTCCCCGTACTGTAGCGTCATCAATATGTGTTCTTTGAACCATTTTCAACACACAGTCACCATAAGCACGTCTGAAAACGTCTGTACACTGCACCGTACTCTGACTTGCACCAACACACCTCTACGTATGTGGATTGCTGCCAGCGCCACCGTGCGACGACCACAGGTCAAATGCACCGCATGGTCATACGCCGAGGTGATTTAAAGCCGCAAACCGCCCACCAGTGCGCTGTTTCACCATGTATCAGCATTATCCTTAATTTATGAGCATGAGTGTAGTTCGTAGTGTACATGCGTGGTTCGAAGAGCACCAGCATAAGTTTACCGTACTCCGCTGATCACCAAACTCGCCGGATTTACACCCAGTTGAGAATCTGTGGGACTACATAGAACACAGTGTTCGCGCCATGGATCCTCAAAGGAGAATCCTAGCGCAGCTGTTGTACTTCCTAATGAACTATCGATGTTTTTGCACGTGAATGTGATGTAGCCTGCCAAGTATTTCAAGGCATCGTTAGTAACGTCTTCATTGGAGCTTGCTGAACCACTAAGATCGCAATCTGGAGGCAAATAATCTTCATCTGAAGTATCGTGTTGTGACGTGTCAGCTACTGTATTAAACAATTCACTAGAAATAAAATTCTCGAAAACACCCTCCGTTTCTTTTAGTAGAATTTTGATCTGTGTCGCCTGCAATGAAAGCGCCAAGCGACAAAAGTATATTTGTCGTACTGCTAGTTTGCATTAGTAGGTGAATTCTGTTTTTACCCTCGAAGGGCATGGGGTTATTATAAAAAGCACCAAGACCACGAATTCTAGAAAAAAAATTTTCAAGACAATCTTGATTCAATCTGGCAGCCAAGATGTAGACTTCCTGACATTTTTCACGTCTCTGAAAAGTCCAAAAAGTGAGTTTAATAAATCCTTGTTGACTGGGAGGAGACAATTTCTTTTCCTTATTCGCATATTCCCAAAAGCGTCTTTCTTGAGGTTGAAACCGTAATCACTGATAAGAGATGCTTTCTTATCTTGAGTGTACCTCGACTTCAACGTATCGAAAACGTCAACAAGGAACCTTTTTGATATACTGGAGTAAAATGGGAGAATAAACTACACCCTTAAGTCACAGTGTCCATGCAGTAGTAAAAATGAATACACGTAGGGAGTTATGTTGGTTGCCGCTAATGCTTACTTTGTGGCGGGGGGACTTGGTAGCCTAGGCTGTTTGTATGTGTTGCTAGTCGGTCGCGGAACGTATTAAATCAGACCGCATCCGAGGTCGCCATTGTGTGGGCGGTCGTGGCAGGTGCCTTTGTATCTACATACGGGGCACGCCACATCTCTCCCCGTTCGATTGTTCTTGTGTATTGTGTTCGGTCGGCCGACAAACGACGCTCCCCAGTCTTGGAGAGAGATTCCACAGTCAGGAACTTCACTATGGCCCGTGTCCGCTAAAGTAGGACCTTGCGAAAAGGACAACCGGTAAGACGAACAGAAGGCAATTGACTTCAAAAGCGCAACCTTTCATAGCCTCATGGAATCCTCGATTTGATGATGAAGAGGAGGGGGGATAATGACGATAATACCGGATCCAGAACTCTAAGCCAAATGGTCACCAGCGCCTTTACTATATATCAACATACAATTTTTGTATTTATTTGGCCTCCAGCTGCCCAGTTATTGGCCAGTCGTATTATTCTTTAATATATTTACAATTGCAATTATACACGCATTTGTTGTGTTAAGAGTGAATTTTAGATATATCTCATTATTCATTAATTACATGTAATCACTCCAAATAACACAAAAATTTCTTATTCTTATAGTGATGATGTTAATAACAGGCAGTCATTTTCCACTAGAGTAGTTTTGGGGTTCATCATTGGAAATACATAATTAATCGCGGAAAGCTTTTGACAGGAAGAGGTTGACTGGTATACTCTCTTTGAAATCTGAAGGTAGCAGGGGTAAAATACATGGAGCGAAAGGCTATTTACAACCTGTACAGAAACAGGATGGCAGTTACAAGATTCGAGGGGCATGAAAGGGAAGCAGCGATTGAGAAGGGAGTGAGACATAGCTGTAGCTGTTCCTAATGTTATTCAGTCTGTACACTGAGCGAGCAGTAAAAGAAACTAAAGAAAAATTTATAGTAGGAATTAAAGTTCAGGGAGAAGAAACAGAAAGTTTGAGGTTTACCGATGACATTGTAATTCTGTCAGAGACAGTAGAGGACTTGGAATAGCAACTGAACAGAAAAAGAGGATAGAAGATGAATATCAATAAAAGCAAAACAAAGAAAACGGAATGTAGTACAATCAAAACTAATGGTACTGGGGAATTTGGACACTAATAGTACTAGATGAATTGTGCTATGTGACCAGCAAAATAACGGATGATGGCTGATGTGGAGGATGTAAAATGTAAACTCGTTATGGCAAGAAATGCCTTTCAGAATAAGAGAAATTTGTTAAAATCGAATATAAAGTTAAGTGTCAAAAAGTCTTTTCTGTAGGTTTTTTTTCTGCGGTGTAACCATATATGGAAGTAAGACATGGACGATAAACAGTTTAGACAAAAAGAGAATAGAATCTTCTGAAATGTGTTGCTACAGAAGAATGCTGAAGATTGTTTGGGTAGAACACGTAACTAATGGGGAGGTACTGAACAGAATTAGGCGTAATAGAATTTTGGCATAATTTGGCCAAAAGGTTGATAGGACACAATCTGAGAGAACGAGGGATCACCTATTTAGTATTGGAGGAAGTGAGAGGGTAAAAATCGTAAAAAGAGACCACGAGATGAATACAGTTAGCGGATTCAGTAAGATGTAGGTTGCAGTAGCTATTCGGAGACGAACAGGCTTGCACAGGATAGAGTAGCATGGAGAGCTGCATCAAACCAGTCTTCGAACTGAAGGCCACAACACACAGAGACACATGATTAATCGCACGAGTGATTAACATTGTACACAAATAACAAATTATAAAATGACCGCAGGCGGTTTCTTCTTCAGGGATCAGCTATTACGTGTGCACTTGTGGAGCCAGTGAAGTGTTGCGGTTGCTATGGCTCGGTATCTTCACATCGTGGAATTTAAAAATGAGTGTTCGTGTCGTCACGTCTTGGAATTTAAAGATGAATTTCCGTCTGTTGAAAATAGCTCTTTTAGCTGTCGAGCAGGGTTCGTGACACTTGTGGCTGGGAAATCCCCAGTTCGACGATTGCCTTGTGGAGTTTGCATTGCTGACTAGTGTAGCAAGAACAACTAAGCAATTGGTGATTTCGATCTGCCAGTTCTGACATAAATCGGTAAACACTACATTAATCGCTGAGGAGTATTCGTTCTCGACTTCATCGACGCAACACTTTTAAAACTTCAGTACGTCCCACAGGGTCCACGACAGCCATACTACCTCCACGAGGGCTGCCGGCTGATTCCGATTTCCCCGAGCTTCCAAACCCATTCCAGGAGATGGTGACCTTTTGGCCAGTCAGCCTCGTGAGCAAAATTTAGGCCAAGAATGCCGCGCCCGAAAGTACGATTTTTCACGGGGTCATAGCTCGGGTTTTATTGATCAGAGATGAAAGTTCAGGTATTTTGGGTAGCTCTTGCCGTATCGACCAGTGTGTGCCTATCGGAAGAACGGCCGTACTGTCGCTGTCCTATAGTACAGTGTCAGTATTTAAACATTATGCGTTTCCTCCAACCCAGGAAAATTGGGCCAATCTGTTGGTTCTTACGCATCTGGAGTGATCTTGAGTGTACCTTTGAGGGCTTATAAAATGGTTCAAATGGCTCTCAGCACTATGGGACTTAACATCTGTGGTCATCAGTCCCCTAGAACTTAGAACTATTTAAATATAACTAACCTAAGGACATCACACACATCCATGCCCGAAGCAGGATCCGAACCTGCGACCGTAGCAGTCGCGCGGTTCCGGACTGTGCGCCTAGAACCGCAAGACCACCGCGGCCGGCCAAGAGGGCTTATAGAAGCACCATTTGTTCAGAGGGAGTTCCCAAGAAAACCCCAACAGACCACGAATTTGGATACGAAAAGTACCAGTTGTGGAGATGGCCACTTCCATAATTTGTATTCGTGGCAAATAGTCGAAATTTTTACCATATGCTTCTAATATGAGCCGACCGGAGTGGCCGAGCGGTTCTAGGCGCTTCAGTCAAAAAAATGGCTCTGAGCACTATGGGACTCAACTGCTGAGGTCATTAGTCCCCTAGAACTTAGAACTAGTTAAACCTAACTAACCTAAGGACATCACAAACATCCATGCCCGAGGCAGGATTCGAACCTGCGACCGTAGCGGTCTTGCGGTTTCAGACTGCAGCGCCTTTAACCGCACGGCCACTTCGGCCGACGCTTCAGTCAGAACCGCGCGACTGCTACGGTCGCAGGTTCGAATCCTGCCTCGGGTATGGATGTGTGTGATGTTCTTAGGTTAGTTAGGTTTAAGTAGTTCTAAGTTCTAGGGGACTGATGACCTCAGATGTTAAGTCCCATAGTGCTCAGAGCCATTTGAACCTTTTTTTTTTTTCCATATAAGAAATCTCGACCAACTTTGAAACTTTTATCAATATCATTATCGGTTACCGAGATCCAGAACTTCAAAGTTACCGTACTTACGCACGTAAAATATGAACGTAAAACTGGTCTGAAGCGTAAATGCGGTATTAACTGACGTAGTGAACTCATGACTAGGATTCTGAGATCACCAAATTGTTTTTAATCAGCAGTTTTTCAGCAAAGAACTTCGACGCGTTGTTTTATTGTAATGGGCACTTCACGTCTATACACACATGCCCAAAGTGGTAGTGCAGTGACAAAAAATGGGCTAAAAAACCTTAACTTGGCTGAAAAGAACTCAAAATTATTTACAAAAATTGTGTGCAACTCGAGAGACTGCACAGTCGGTAAAACATTTCTAATATAATTTTTACTCTTTCAGGGCGCAAATCATAAGCTGGATGTTTTCGATGCATTGTGGTCGAAGAGCAAAATATTCAGAAAAAAATGTAAATGAAACAATTTTTTGTTAACCTAATATATATGCGAACATATTTAGGCTTTCTTGGGCCGAAAGAGAATAGCTTAGAGACAGTGACGTTGGCAGGGAAAGGAGACATGGTGGTAGAGAAAAAGTGGAAGTGAAAGAGAAAGAAAGACGAATGTAGACAATAGCAGTGAGAGCCAAACAAAGAAGAGGCGTGCATGGTCAGTGAGAGACAATGGCAGTAAAAGGAAGCCAGAGGTGGGTGGAGATAGAAGCAGTGGGAGTATAGGAGAGAGGAGGCAGTGGAAATGAAAAATAAAGTTGAGTGAAGAGCATGCATAGGCTGGGGGGTGGGGGGGAGGGTCTGGACTCTCCCAGACCAGCGAAGTTTAACACGTAGGACACCGGGAGAGAGACGTAGACACTGGCAGTGAGAGGGAGACGATAAGTCAAAGGCGAGGGCGCATTTTGGACCGAAACTTTAAACACGTTGGTATAGGGGCAATAATAAGTTGGACCGCCTAGAATTTTTGGGCTGCTCAGGTGCGGTGGAGACAGCAGCAGTGGTAAAGAAAGACAGGAGATAGTCTAAGTGAAAGAGGCGATAGTGACATTGGAATATACTGTGAATCAGTGGGAGGAAAAGGAGACAGCAGGAGAGACACACAGACACTGGCAGTGAGAGGGAGATGCCGACAACGAAGGCATAACTACTGAGAGGTACTGCAAAAAGTATTTAGAATTTTTTGTGTTAAAAGAGCGCCAATGAGTTCACATGCCAAAATTTTAGGTGAGGAAGAGGGAATGAGGATTGAGGCAAATGGTTCCGTTCCACACGTTTCTGTCAGTCTTTTAAAGTTCTAAGAAGAAGAAGATATTCTCTTTTTTTTTGGGCACCGACCGGAGCATTTTTTCCATTGGTATTGATAAACGGTTGCAATTTACCTATCTAACGGCCTCTAGGGACAATAAAAAATTTTCTTTTAGTACTTCGTAAAAATACTGGTCTAATTTAAATATTTAAAATGCTGTCATAATCTACTCATTAAGAGGTATAATTTTAAGTTAAAGATTTGTTTTTGGAGAGGGCCGCCTTGAAAAAAAACACTTTTTATTTCCCAAAAATGTTCCGCTGAAGTTTTAGAATCTTCTGTGGCTTTTTTGTTATCTTCTACAAAACAGTAAAAATACTTTTTACTACTTGCACACATATAAATCTGAGTTTTTAAGACAGTATTTACATATCTGAAGAACGGACAAAATTTTGGACATATGCCTTGTTACCACATCCTGTGGATTTCCTGGATTTTATGTAATTTAATGCAGCTGTTTTGTTTCACAGTTTGTCATCTTTAACAATACAGAATTTACTGCAGGACAGTTATTTTCCTCGAAAATTTGCGACTGGGCGTATTATGGTTACACCTGCCATTAACTAATTTTGTGGAAATAAAAATTGTGTTTTCCTCAGGATGTAACATCTTCAAAAACAGATCTATTTGTAACCAAAAACGGACAGAAGAGCTTCAACTTCAAAATGATTACTTATGTTAAAGGTTTGACGCAAGAAGTGAAGTATTAAACTTAGAAACTATGTATATGTCTTGTGGCAGTGTAACACAAAGCACGCCAATTCAAATGGTTCAAATGGCTCGAAGCACTACGGGACTTAACAACTTCTAGTACTCAAAAAAAATGGTTTAAATGGCTCTGAGCACTATGGGACGTAACATCTGTGGTCATCAGTCCCCTAGAACTTAGAACTACTTAAATCTAACTAACCTAAGGACATCACACACATCCATGCCCGAGGCAGGATTCAAACCTGCGGCCGGAGCGGTCACGCGGTTCCAGACTGAAGCGCCTTTAACCGCACGACCACACCGGCTTCTATTACTCAACCACACACAATTGACTTCGTCAAAGTGTATGAGGCTGAAGATGGAGTTGACGCAACGTTGAAACTAGTAACCAAATAAATATAAAATCTTAAGGACAGCTGGAGGAGTTCGCAAGAGATATAAAAAAAATCACACCGTGCGACAGCATGATGTCCGTTCGCAACACTTCGGAAAAGACTCACAAACTCTTAACAATCACTGGGAACACTGCACTAAAAAGTCGGCAAATGACACTCCATAGGCAAGGGCTGATGGGAGGGGGGACCTGGACAGAGGAGGGGGAAGAAAAAGGAGGGAGGAGAGGAAAAGACGAAAGGCGGGGGCGGGGGAGGGGGACGACAAACGGAGATGACTTAGAAGGGGGTAGTCCTATTATCTGACACCTTATAATTTACCTGATGATTTTTATTCTTGCATGTTTCTTTTGTAAGTTGTTTTGAAAATAACATTCCAGTTGGCAAGATGTGCATGTCCTCCCTCCTTTTTGATATGCGTTTTTAATGTACAATTTTAAAACTGAAATATTCAATTAATGATTTGCAAGTGCACATTTGGTATTTTGTGGTAATCTCTTGCCAGATAAAGTAACGTTGAGTCTTCACATGACATGTCACATAGAGGGCGTTCCAAGACTCTGTCACACCGAGGTCTGCTCTATAGGTGAATGTAAACAGCGGCTTCAGTTATTGTGATCGTTTCATAGCTACTGTTAACTGCTAATAACTAAGACACCAGTGCCTACGAGCTTTAAATTGTACGCTAAAGGTATGTTCTTACCAACAGTTGGTTTATACTCAGGTGCACTTGCGGTCTTTTGTTTCTTATTCACTGATCGCTATGTGAAATTTTTAACTTCTAGCACTGAAGATGATCATTATGTGATCGAAAATTGATTTTGTTGTTAATAAATCATCAAAGGTACGACAAGTGCTGACCTTCCTTCTAATTTTAAAGATTTTGTTGCTCGTCCCTCACCGACTGACCCTATCAGCAGCAGGAGCGGTACGGGGGAGACGACGGCGTCATCGAAGAGCAGAACAAAGGCAGCGGCAGCGCTCGTGGGATTGCTCTCCAGCCCATTGGCAGGGTTGGGGAAGGCGGTCCCCCCGCGCAGATTGCTGACAATGCGATAAAGTGGGCACTTCCCTCTTGGCCAGCGCACGCCGGCCGCCGGGGCTCAATCAGCAGCTGGATGGCCGACTGCGGATATCGAGCATCAGCCGTAATGCACGCGCGTGACTCACCTCCCTCTGGCAGCGGGTGTGCGCGCGCGTCTTTGTGCATCACGCTAGTCCGTGCTGCCACTCCGAGATTAGTCGAGCGACTGTCTGCTCCCTCCTCCCGCCACATGCCGAGTACTATACGTACTAGTGATGGGCTAAACCGCGCTTTTCCGATAGCAGTGATTTCTGTGAATGCTACTTTTCAGAATCTGTTGTTCTTAACTGTGATTTGTCGCAGTGGTGTGCTGGCATCCATGCACACGCCTGTGTTTAATGTGTAACTACCTTAGTTATTGTTCAGTGCTGTATTGAGTAGTAAGTTGTGACGCATAATTTGCGAATTTCGACATGGCAGAGTTAGAGGAGCAACGCGACTGCATTAAATTTTGCGTGGAACTCAAGAAAACGCTTACGGAGACACACCAGATTATGCAGGAGGCCTACTGTGATGAGTGCTGAAGCCGTACTCGGTGTTGCAAGTCGTTCACACGGTTTAAAAATGCCGGACGGAAGTTAGAGATGACCCTCCTTCAGGACGCAACAGTACCCCGTCTCCTAACTTCCAAACTTTACAGAAGCTCTCCTGCGAAACTTGCAGAACGAGCACTCCTGAAAGAAAGGATATTGCGGAGACATGGCTTAGCCACAGCCTAGGGGATGTTTCCAGAATTAGATTTTCACTCTGCAGCGGAGTGTGCGCTGACATGAAACTTCCTGGCAGATTAAAACTGTGTGCCGGATCGAGTCGTGCTTGGGTTGCTCAGATGGTAGAGCATTTGCCCACGAAATGCAAAGGTCCCGAGTTCGAGTCTCGGTCCGGCACACAGTTTTAATCTGCCAGGAAGTTTGGTATGACGAGCTTTTTTTGGTCTTGGAGAACCTTTCCCGACCCATTGTGAATATAAACCTTGGACTCGGCATGATAACCGTAGACCCCATTTATGATTCTCTTAAGGAAAGTCTAGTTTTCATTTGTGCGATCCAAAATCTCTTCACAGAGTGCGAGGCGAAAGTCTTTCTGGCTCGACCTGTTCACGTAGTTCTGTAAAAGCTGTTAGCTGACGAGTAGCACAAGTCACTCCTCGTCCTTTCGTATCACACACGTGCTCGATTGGAGACAAGTCCGGAGATCGTGCTGGCAGGATAGCTGCAGCACGTTTTGCAGAGCACGTTGAGTTTCACGGGCAGTGTGTGAGCGAGCATTATCCTGCTGGAACAACCCATCACCTTCCTGTTGCAAGAAAATGAAGAACAACATTTTGCATGTGCTGGGCGCTAGTCAGCGTCCCCTCCACAAACACGAAAGGCGAACGGGAGTTGTACTGGGTGTCCATAAAGTCCCTTTAAAACTTCAAAATTTTATTACAACGGCAGTTGTTGAAATACTTTAACAAAATTTCTTTCATTGTAATCACTGTTTACTGAAGTTTATATATATATACGGTACTGAAATTTTGTGTTTCTGATACTCTGTTGATGGAAGGAACTGAACCTCTATAAAATGGCAACTCGACAAGAGAAGGCACAATGTGTATCCTAGTTTACTGACACAAAATAGGAGTTCAGGCTCAACGAAACTTTCGATCGAAGAAATGAAGAGATCCACCATCGCGCCCTTCAATCTGTGCATGGCGCAAAAATTATATGGAGACAGGGACAGTGTTGGACAAAGGGAGGAGCGCGGGAATAAGAACATCCGAGGGAAACATCGATCGCGATTTAAACGTCTTCACTCGTTCACCTACGAAGTCCATCCGCACTGCTGCCAGACAGTTGCAACTACCACGTTCAACTGTGCATAAGGCCCTCCATAAGAACTTACGGCTGTACGCTTACAAAGTGCAACTGTTACAGACACTTGGGGCAAATGACAAGCCAAAACGGACAGAGTTTGCACTCAACATGCTGGAACGCCTTTCGCAGGATGAAACATTCCTCAAGCGAGTTTGTTCCAGTGACGAGGCAACTTTTCATGTTTCTGGGACATTAGACAGACACAATGTGAGAATCTGGGAACCTGAACACCCCCCCCCCCCCCCTCACTAGAGAGCTTCACCGGGATAATCGACAAGTGAATGTGTGGTATGGAATAATGTTCAACCGAATAATTGGTCCATTTTTCTTCAACGTGTCAACAATTACTGCAGATGTTTACCTCGACCTTCTGACCGAATATGTAGCACTACAACTGACTGACTTACAACCAACTATCATTTTCCAGCAAGATGGTGCACCACCACATTCAAAAAAATGGTTAAAATGGCTCTGACCACTATGGGACTTAACATCTGAGGTCATCAGTCCCCTATAACTTAGAACTACTTAAATCTAACTAACCTAATAACCTAAGGACATCACACATCCATGCCCGAGGCAGGATTCGAACCTGCGACCGTAGCGGTCGCGCGGTTCCAGACTGAAGCGCCTAGAATCGCTCGGCCACCCCGGCCGGACCACCACCACATTGGGGACTGCATGTTCGTCGGTTCCTCAGCGAAACGTTTCCAGGCAGATGGATTGGGAGGGATGGGCCAATTCCTTGGCCACCGCGTTCGCCAGATATCACTCCCTTGGACTTTTTTTATGGGGTTATGTAAAAGATATCGTGTATCAAACACAGATACGTGACATTGCTGACTGGAAACTAAGGATTCATAATGCCATTGCCACCATTGATGACGTTATGCTACAGCGAACATGGGAAGAAATCGAATACCGTGTTGATGTGCTTGGTGCAACTAAAGGCGCCCATGTAAAAGTCTATTAAACACTGTCAAAAAACTTTTATAAACACTTATTACAATAAAAGAAATGTTTCTTAAAATATTTCAACAACTTCCGTTGTAATAAAATTTTGAAGTTGTAAAGGGACTTTGCCGGCCAGAGTGGCCGAGCGGTTCTAGGCGCTACAGTCTGGAACCGCGCGACCGCTACGGTCGCAGGTTCGAATCCTGCCTTGGGCATGGATGTGTGTGATGTCCTTAGGTTAGTTAGGTTTAAGTAGCTCAAAGTTCTAGGGGACTGATGACCTCAGCAGTTAAGTCCCATAGTGCTCAGAACCATTTGAACCATATATATATATATATATATATATATATATATATATATATTTTTTTTTTTTTTTAAAGCGACTTTATGGACAGCCTGTACTTCTCGCAATCCAGGATCTGTGCTGTGGTAGCTGTACGACCTGCCACTGCTGTCCTTACAGTACGGAGATCCTGGCGGGCGTCTGTGCTGCGTGGACGTCCAGAACCTCGTCTGGTGATCAACATCGTTGCTCTACACGTATGCACCACACTGAGCCTTTTGGCAGTCATAATTCCCTATCAAAGGGTAGACACAGATGGCAATGTCGTAGCTGTGCCAATATGCTGTCTGTTGGCAGACGATGTTTGAAACCATTATCAGTACATCTACACTACTGGCCATTAAAATTGCTACACCAATTTGGGTGCATAGATCCTGAGAAATCAGTACCCAGAACGACCACCTCTGGCCGTAATACGGCCTTGATACGCACCGAGTCAAACAGAGCTTGGATGGCGTGTACAGGTACAACTGCCCATGCAGCTTCAACACGATACCACAGTTCATCACGAGTAGTGACTGGCGTATTGTGACGAGACAGTTGCTCGCCCACCATTGACCAGACGTCTTTCAGTTTGTGAGAGATCTGGAGAATGTGCTGGCCAGGGCAGCAGTCGAACATTTTCTGTATCCAGAAAGGCCCGTACAGGACCTGCAACATGCGGTCGTGCATTATCCTGCTGAAATGTAGGGTTTCGCAGGGATCGAATGAAGGGTAGACCCACGGGTCGTAACGCATCTGAAATATAACGTCCACTGTTCAAAAGTGTCGTCAATGCGAACAAGAGGTGACCGAGAAGTGTAGTCAATGCCATTGCCAGTAGGGCAATGACGAATATACGCTTCCAATGTGAGTTCACCGCGATGTCTCCAAACACGGATGCGACCATCATGATACTGTAAACAGAACCTGGATTCATCCGAAAAAATGACGTTTTGCTATTTGTGCACCCAGTTTCGTCGTTGAATACACCGTCGCAGGCGCTCCTGTCTGTGATGCAGCGTCAAGGGTAACCGCAGCCCTGGTCTCCGAGCTGATGGTCCATGCTGCTGCAAACGTCGTCGAACTGTTCGTGCAGATGGTTGTTGTCTTGCAAACGTCCCCATCTGTTAGCTCAAGGATCGAGACGTGGCTGCACGATCCGTTACAGCCATGCGGATAAGATGCCTGACATCTCGACTGCTAGTGATACGAGGCCGTTGGGATCCAGCACGGCGTTCCGTATTACTCTCTTGAACCCACCGATCCCATATTCTGCTAAGAGTCATGGCATCTCGACCAACGCGAGCAGCAATGTCGCGATACGATAAACCGCAATCGCGATAGGCTACAATCCGACCTTTATCAAAGTCAGAAACGTGATGGTACGCATTTCTCTTTCTTACACGAGGCATCACAACAACGTTTCACCAGGCCACGCCGGTCAACTGCTGTTTGTGTATGAGAAATCGGTTGGAAACTTTCCTCATGTCAAAACGTTGTAGTGTCGCCACCGGCGCCAACCTTGTGTGAAGGCTCTGAAAAGCTAATCATTTGCATATAACAGCATCTTCTTCCTGTCGGTTAAATTTCGCGTCTGTAGCACGCCATCTTCGTGGTGTAGCAATTTTAATGGCCGTTAGTTTACTATCCCCCAGGTGGCACAGGTCGCCATCTGATCAAAATCGATGTCGTCTTTCCAAGTGTACAATATTTTTTTTTTTTCCGGCAGTGAATAATGCTATCAAGCTCCAGTGAAATAGCTACCTAAGTGTCAGATGTTCTTTACATAATGGGTATTAAATCATTAAACTTTAATTCGGTTTGTAACTCATGTTCGTCATTATGGTCATAACGAACATCAATATGAGGTGTAACGGGCACGAGTAAACTCTTGTAATGGCAAATGAAGAGCTGCTTCATCCTGCTGCGAATTCAGAGTTACGCAGTGAAAAAGATTTTTTGTTAAAGCAGCACACCTTAAATAATCCCACAATAACGGCATTAATTTTCAGTTCGAAGCGTTGAAACTCAGTGACGTACTTGATTTCAAACCTGTTAGAGAGCTTTCAACAGTTGGATTATCTTAAAAAGTAATAAAGTGCACGTAAATTTGAGTTTAGCAGGAAACAGAGTGTGACGTTCAGATTAAGTAAATCCGGTGACTATAAGGGCCGGCTTAGAAGCGAATTCTGCCTTGTTCTCGTTCGGCAAAGCCCGTCTGAAGCAAGCACGAGAAGTCGCAGTCTGCAGAGGATGGAGTGGCTAGCGAGGATAATAATAGGACTGTTTAATGAGAAAAGTCCACGATCGATTTCTCTCGAGGCCTCCGCGTTTCGGCTTGAAATTTCCGCTCCCAGCAGCACCCAGCCGTTAAGCGCTCTTTTTCTCCTCGAGTTTCATGGAGCGGGGATTTTTGGACTCCGAGGCAGAAAATTGAAAAGCCGTTAGCGGTTACCCCGTGCGAGAAACGATCGGGCACCGGCGTCCGTTGTTACCTCGGGGCTTCTACAGACTGAATTTTTCACGTCGGAGACCAACACATCATTCGGCGAAGCCGATAAATTGCACGTTTTCTCGTCGTTCTTAAACTACTTCGTTCTGGAATAAGTCAATAAACCGAGGCAGATGGGTTGCTGGAACTGTTTCACTGCCGGCCGCAGTGGCCGAGCGGTTGTAGGCACTTCAGTCTGGAACTGCGCGACCGCTACGGTCGCAGGTTCGAATACTGTCTCGGGCATGGATGTGTGTGATGTCCTTAGGTGTGTGATGTCCTCAGGTTAGTTAGGTTTAAGTAGTTCTAAGTTCTAGCGGACTGATGACCTCAGATGTTAAGTCCTATACTGCTCAGAGCCATTTGAACCATTTGAATTGTTTCACTCGCAGGGCATAGTATTATAAATGCTCTGAACCCTCTGGTACCTGAACGGGGACGTATAATATATTTGGAAATTACAGATTAAGCTAACAGAGAAGGTGGTATACAAAATCAAGTTTGAGCATTGTAATATTGTTTCCCCACCCGTATACTCCCTAAAATCGTCCCAAAGGTGTGGAGAATGTGTTGGAATACTTGATTTCGAGACACTCACTTCGTTTCTCCATTGAGTCTTTGCAGTACTCAACATTGCCTGCTCACAACTGGCTGATGGAATGCACATCTGTTGTTCGCATTTCTTAGTTTAAGCTGCCAGCGTAGTTTCTCTGCCGACTTCGCTTCTACGGCAGGCTTTTGATAGACGATGTATGACATGTCACAGCGTTAACGTTTGATGTCCGCAATATAAAACACACCTAACGTCTGAGGTATACACTTGCAGTTAAGGGTAGCCGTATCGAAAGCTTCTTTTACATTTTGTTACAAAATTGAAACAAGGGATTTATATTCAGAAAATTTCTCTCATATCTAAGTGTCTACTAGCTTTGATAGCGGCACAGCTTTAAACAAAAACTTGAACAAAAACGGAACATATCTATCGAAGTAGGCGCGAACAACATGTCAAACATAATACTGCAAGAGGTTTTGTATTATTACGGATAAGAGTGACATAGATGATATAGGAAATATCAGATAAGTGGACACAGAAAGCTGAAAGATTTAAAGGACTAACAAGGAGACCGTACGAACTTTATATATACATAGATACTCTGCAAATCACATTTAAGTGCCTAGCAGAGGGTTCATCGAACCACCTTCACAATTCTCTATTATTCTAATCTCTTATAGCGCGAGGGAAGGGCGAACACCTGTACCTTTCCGTGCGTGCTCTGATTTCCCTTATTTTATTATGGTGATCGTCGGCGTCAACAAAATACACTCCTGGAAATTGAAATAAGAACACCGTGAATTCATTGTCCCAGGAAGGGGAAACTTTATTGACACATTCCTGGGGTCAGATACATCACATGATCACACTGACAGAACCACAGGCACATAGACACAGGCAACAGAGCATGCACAATGTCGGCACTAGTACAGTGTATATCCACCTTTCGCAGCAATACAGGCTGCTATTCTCCCATGGAGACGATCGTAGAGATGCTGGATGTAGTCCTGTGGAACGGCTTGCCATGCCATTTCCACCTGGCGCCTCAGTTGGACCAGCGTTCGTGCTGGACGTGCAGACCGCGTGAGACGACGCTTCATCCAGTCCCAAACATGCTCAATGGGGGACAGATCCGGAGATCTTGCTGGCCAGGGTAGTTGACTTACACCTTCTAGAGCACGTTGGGTGGCACGGGATACATGCGGACGTGCATTGTCCTGTTGGAACAGCAAGTTCCCTTGCCGGTCTAGGAATGGTAGAACGATGGGTTCGATGACGGTTTGGATGTACCGTGCACTATTCAGTGTCCCCTCGACGATCACCAGTGGTGTACGGCCAGTGTGGGAGATCGCTCCCCACACCATGATGCCGGGTGTTGGCCCTGTGTGCCTCGGTCGTATGCAGTCCTGATTGTGGCGCTCACCTGCACGGCGCCAAACACGCATACGACCATCATTGGCACCAAGGCAGAAGCGACTCTTATCGCTGAAGACGACACGTCTCCATTCGTCCCTCCATTCACGCCTGTCGCGACACCACTGGAGGCGGGCTGCACGATGTTGGGGCGTGAGCGGAAGACGGCCTAACGGTGTACGGGACCGTAGCCCAGCTTCATGGAGACGGTTGCGAATGGTCCTCGCCGATACCCCAGGAGCAACAGTGTCCCTAATTTGCTGGGATGTGGCGGTGCGGTCCCCTACGGCACTGCGTAGGATCCTACGGTCTTGGCGTGCATCCGTGCGTCGCTGCGGTCCGGTCCCAGGTCGACGGGCACGTGCACCTTCCGCCGACCACTGGCGACAACATCGATGTACTGTGGAGACCTCACGCCCCACGTGTTGAGCAATTCGGCGGTACGTTCACCCGGCCTCCCGCATGCCCAATATACGCCCTCGCTCAAAGTCCGTCAACTGCACATACGGTTCACGTCCACGCTGTCGCGGCATGCTACCAGTGTTAAAGACTGCGATGGAGCTCCGTATGCCACGGCAAACTGGCTGACACTGACGGCGGCGGTACACAAATGCTGCGCAGCTAGCGCCATTCGACGGCCAACACCGCGGTTCCTGGTGTGTCCGCTGTGCCGTGCGTGTGATCATTGCTTGTACAGCCCTCTCGCAGTGTCCGGAGCAAGTATGGTGGGTCTGACACACCGGTGTCAATGTGTTCTTTTTTCCATTTCCGGGAGTGTATTTTCACATTCGGAGGAGACCGTTTGGCCGGCCAGAGTGGCCGAGCGGTTCTAGGCGCTACAGTATGGAATTGTGCGACCGCTACGGTCGCAGGTTCGAATCCTGCCTCGGGCATGGATGTGTGTGATGTCCTTAGGTTAGTTAGGTTTAAGTAGTTCTAAGTTCTAGGGGACTGATGACCTCAGAAGTTAAGTCCCATAGTACTCAGAGCTATTTGAGGCAGTTGGTGTCTGAAATTTCGTGAGAAGATTCCTCCGCAACGAATAACGCATTTGTTTCAATGATGACCACCCCAAATCTTGTATCATTTCAGTGACACTCTCTTCCCTATTTCGCGATAATACAAAACGTACTGCTCTTCTTTGAACTTTTTCTATGTACTCCGTCAGCCCTATCTGGTAAGGATCCCACACCACGCAGCAATATTCTAAAAGAGGACGGACAAGCGTAGTGTAGGCAGTCTCCTTTTGGTAGATCTGTTACACTTTCGATGTGTCCTGCCAGTAAAACGCAGTCTTCGGTTTGCCTTCCCCACAACATTTTCTATGTGTTCCTTTCAATTTAAGTTTTTCGTAACTGTCGTTCCTAGGCATTTAGTTGAATTTATGGCCATTAGATTTGACTGAGTTATCGTGTAACCGAAGTTCAACGGATTCATTTTAGCACTCATGTGGATGACCTCACAGTTTTGTTATTTTATTCGTACTGACAGGGTGTGTAGTGCACAACTAGTAGTTCAACATATGTAAACAGGAAGACACATCTGTCAATTTTGGAGAAAATCGAGCTTGAAAACTTTAAGCCTGCTTATTTTCTTTGAACGGTCTGTAGCATTCAAGGAGTTCATAGCCGATCGAGAAAACAGTTAGTTCCGTAAGCGCGGGTTTCCTGGATCCAATCTGGCTCTTGGGCGCCTTTCCACGGTTCGCGCGGCTGCCCCCGCCGGAGGTTCGAGTCCTCCCTCGGGCATGGGTGTGTGAGTTGTCCTTACTGTAAGTTAAAGTTAGATTCAGCAGTGTGTAAGCCTAGGGACCGATGATCTCAGCAGTTTGGTCCCATAGAATTTACCACAAATTTTCCAATTTTTCCAATCTGGCTACCGGTACATTTTTTTCATTCCCACGTTACTCTGGCAACGTGCAGCATTAAAGTAATCCCTCCCAAGTCTATTCCGCCGGTGCAGCCTTTGACGTTTATATTTACATGCAGGCGAGGAACCTTGTAAAACGACTACAGAATTGTGCGTACATAATCGGAAAGCATAGGGAGGTAGGTTCTAGAGAAGACTGCATGAAAATTAAATCACTCGTACACTATCAGTCGTCTGCACCAGTATTCGGTGATATGCTTCGATATGCATGGCACGCTGCTAAATTGTGTGATGACGAAGAACCTTTTATGAACTAAACCAAGTTTGTTTTGCAATAGACACATTGAAAAATCCGGCGTTCTTCACGCGTGTTGTACCTCTCAATAATAGCAATTATTGTGTCTGTTATAAGTATCATCCCGATTCAAGCAGTGCTCTACAGGTTATTCATTATACTTGTCACTTGTTATGTACCCTTTTTAGTTCCAATCTTCTCGAGAAAAAATTTTGTCTCTTTTTTCAGAATAAATATTCCGTAAATGAGTCGTTAAATATTGATAATTTGTTCTACAGTCACAGTATGTTGCTGGAATTACGTGGGAATGAAAACTGTACCAGCAGCAAAATTCAGTCCAGAAACCTCGCTCTTTGAAAGTACGCGCTTACTCACTCGGCTGGAACTGTTTGCACATTTGCGACCATATAGAGCTTACTGGTGTGTCAAATGTCGTGGGATGCCTCCTAATATGTTGTCGGGTCTCTTTTGCCCGGCCTAGTGCAGGAACTCGATGTGGCATAGACTCAACAAGTCGTTGGAGGTCCCCTGCACAGATGTTGAGCCATTCTGCTTCTATAGCCGTCCATTATTGCGAAAGTATTGTCGGTGCAGGATGTTGTACACGAACTGACTTCTCGGTTATCCCCAGGGATTCATGTCGGGCGATCGGGATGAACAAATCATTTCTCAATTATCCAGAATGTTCTTCAAACCATTCTCAAACAATCACAATTGTCAGTGACATGACATCGCTGCAGATGGTCTCCAACTAACCGAACTTAACCATTTCCAGTCGATGACCGGTTCTGTTGAACCAAAGGATCCAGATAATTCCACGTAAACATGGCCCATACCATTCTGGAGCTACCAGTAGCTTTCACAGTGGCTTCCTGACAGCTTGGGTCCATGGCTTCGTGGGGTGCGTCACACTCGAATCCTACAATCAGCTCTTACCAATTGAAATCGGGACGCATCTGCCCAGATCACGGTTTCCAAATGTGTAGGGACCAAACAATGTTGCCGCGAGGCCAGAAGAGGCTCTGCAGGCGATATCGTGCAAAGGCACTCACGTCAGTCGTCTGCTGCTGTAGCCTGTTCAAAAATGGCTCTGAGCACTATGGGACTTAACTTCTGAGGTCATCAGTCCCTTAGAACTACTTAAACCTAACTAACCTAAGGACATCACACACATGCATGCCAGAGGCAGGATTCGAACCTTCGACCTTAGCGGTCGCACGTTTCCAGACTGTAGCACCTAGAACCGCTCTGCCACCCCGGTCGGCAGTAGCCTGTTATCGCCGAACTTCGACGCGCTGCCCCAATGGATACGTTAGTCGTTCGTCCCACATTGATCCCACGCAGTGTTGTTTGTCTGTTAGCACTGACAACTGTACGAAAACGGCGCTGATCTCGGTCGTTAAGTGAAGGCCGTCGACCACTGCGCTGTCCGTGGTGAGAGGTAATGCCTGAAATTTGGTATTCTCGGCACACTCTTGACACTGTGTATCTCGGAATGCTGAAGTCCCTAACGATTTCCGAAATATAATGTCCTATGCGTCTAGCTCCAAATACCATATCGCGTTCAACGTCTGTTAACTCCCGTCGTGCGGCTGTAATCACGTCGGTGATGTTTTCACATGAATCGCTTGAGAACAAATGACAGCTCCGCCAATGCACTGTCCTTTTATACTTGTACATTGCGTACGAGATAGTATCGTCGTCCGTGTATGCGCATATCGTTGTCCCATTATTTTTATCATTTAATGTATATAAGCACGCCAAAATTTTCAAACCGATCTTCTCGAAAACAGTTGAGAGTTGAGTCTTCCTGGTTGCATATGTTGAAACTCGAGTCCTGCCTCCCCATCCTGCCGATACGAACCAAATTGGCGAAGGGAAATTCGTAGGGTCCCGTTGAAAGTTGACACAGTACCACACAAGCGCTCGTAGTGAAATTGAGTGCTTATGGAATATCAACTCAGTTATGTGACTGGATCTGTGATTTCCTGTCAGAGAGGTCACAGTTCGTAGTAATTGACGGAAAGTCACGGAGTAAAACAGAAGTGACTTCTGGCGTTCCCCGATGTAGTGTTAGAGGCCCTTTGCTGTTCCTTATCTATATCAACGATTTGGGAGACAATCTGAGCAGCCATCTTCGGTTGGTTGCAGATGACGTTGTTGTTTATCGACTAATAAAGTCATCAGAAGATCAAATCAAACTGCAAAACGATTTAGAAAAGATATATGAATGGTGCGAAAAGCGGCAGTTGACCCTAAACAACGAAAAGTGTGGGGTCATCCACATGAGTGCTAAAAGGAATCCGTTATACTTGGGTTACACGATAAATCAGTCTAATCTAAAAGCCGTAAATTCAACTAAATACCTAAGTATTACAATTACGAACAACTTAAATTGGAAGGAACACACAGAAAATGTTGTGAGGAAGGCTAACCAAAGACTGCGTTTTATCGGCAGGACACTCAGAAAATGCAACAGACCCATTAAGGAGTCTGCCTACACTACGCATGTCCCTCCTCTTTTAGAATACTGCTGCGCGTTGTGGGTTCCTTACCAGATAGGACTGACGGATTTCAGCGATAAAGTTCAAAGAAAGGCAGCACGTTTTGTATTATCGCGAAATATGGGAGAGAGTATCACAGAAATGATACAGGATTTGCTACGGACGTCATTAAAAGAAAGGCGTTTTTCGTTGTGACGGAATCTTCTTACGAAATTCCAATTATCAACTTTCTCCTCCGATTGCGAAAATATTTTGTTGACACCGACTTACATAGGGAGGAACGATCACCAAGACAAAGTAAGGGAAATCAGAGCTCGTACGGAAAGACATAGGTATTCATTCTTTCCGCGCGCTATACGAGACTGAAATAATAGAAAATTGTGAAGGTGGTTCGATGAACCCCCTGCCAGGCACTTAAATGTGATTATTCAGAGTATCCATGTCGATGTAGGCCAAGTGCTTACTCGTCTTCAACAAACATAGCCCACTTTCATTGCGTGTCACCTTGTACAAATAGCCCAGGAGGACTACCTCAACAGCAAACCCCTTCTGCGAGTGTGCAGAAAGTACTGGCTCAATTGCATTGAGCTGTGGAGCCCATAAAATGAGGGCTGTTTGGCGCTTGCTGTTGCAGTACCAGCAGGCCAGTAGACGGTGTTTATCTAATTGACCCGTGTTGCGGGCAGCAGACAAGCTCGCGCCGTGTAGGCCGCAAAAGCCGTTGCCACACTGCGTGGGTTTCAGCCGCCCGCAGGCCGAGCTGAGGTCATCCATCCCGCGGCAGACTGAAATTCTGTGCGCAGCGGCAGACCACCACATAGACAGCTGTTTCGCCGCGTCGAAATGCCTCTCAGCTCCGGCCTGTTCCCTTTTCTGTAAAGCGTTCACCTCCCCTTTCACAGAACTGCCAACATGTCGTCCAACATTAGCGCCTGTCGCTGTGGATGAAGTCACGTACGCTATCCGTCGTGTTTAAGAGAACTGTCGCAACTCTTGGGCGCGACGCACATAGGGTGACCATATTTTCTTCGGACAAAAGTGGGACTTTCATACATTTTCTTGGCCAAAAAGTGGGACAATTTTTATTTCTCGTTAAATATCACTTTTAATGCTAACATTTCTTCTTCCTCTGCAGATATAGCCTTCACTGACATTTGTGTGTGTGTGTGTGTGTGTGTGTGTGTGTGTGTGTGTGTGTGTGTGTGTGTGTGTGTGTGTACAAAACCAAACAAAGAACGGAAAGACTGGAAAGAAGTACATTTCAAGTTTTCAGAAATTTACTTATTAAGAAATGTAACATTTTTAACACAGAATGTAGAAAGACATACAGTAACTATCACTACAAAAAAAAGTTCTTTGTGAACACAAGGAATTTATGGTTTTGTGGATTCCACACTGCAATCATATTTCTTCGAAGATGAAATTTCATTCAACATCTCAGGTTTGCCTAATAGGTATGAATAGAAGTCAGTGCAACTGTATTTGCTGAAGTTTAAACAGGTCAGTAAAATACACTTGACGCTCCTCACCGTAAATCTATTCCTCTCATCTGTCCACTGTGACGATAGTAAGCTGAAAACTCTCTCAACATTTGCATTGTGGGCAGGAAGTGAAAAGGAGTACTGCGCTATATTAAGCGATTCTCTGAACTGTTCATTACACTGACAAGATCTAAAAAACCTACACCATTTTTCAAGTGCCATCAACTGATTCCATTGTTCACTGTCTGTTTCCCCTTGTTGTTTTACAAATGATTGTATATGAACTATTTCATCAAATAAGAGGCTGTCATTTACTAAAATGCCCTTTTCATTTAGCCACATTAAAGTATTTCCAACTACTGACCATTCTGGTGGTTCTGTGAGCATCATCCATGAGAATACAGAAAACTCAGATATTCCCTGTAACCATGAGGATAAATAGTCTCCTGAAGCATCATAAAACGTTGATACTGCTATGTCAAATTTCTTAACAGAATCGTCATCACAATCATTCAGCAGTTTTTTTACACTTAGTGGTACAAAATGTTCATGTTTCCTTCAATTTAGACTTGTCAAAGCTTTATTTAAGACTGCTAATACTTCACATACGGAATTATTCTCTTTCTCAATGCTCAGAATGGATTGTTTGAAAACACTCATTTGTGAGTGTACAAAAAGTAAATAACATTCATTTATAGGATCACTGAAAAAACTCTAAGGTTGCAGGGCACTTTGAGTTAGACTGTGACAAAAAGTAAGATTTCGAAGGTTCATACATTTTCAAGATCCTTTCTATGGCTGGCAACAATGAAAGCCACCTTGTTTTGGAAAAGGAAAGTAAATTTTTATAAGTCACACCAACAGATTCAGAGAATTCAGTGAGTTCTACAACACGAATAGAAAAAAAATATGAAAATGGTTGTACAACTTCATGACAATGCAATCAATGTCAACAGGTAAAACATCACAAGCACTTTGAAGTGTGTTATGAACAACATGTGCTGGACAACCCATGCTAACAATGTCAGAGTTTTTTAATTTTTCTTTCAGATGTGTGAAAACATTATTACCCTCTTTCTTCATTAAACCCCAAAATTACAGTTAGTATTGTCAGCACCAAATGCAACACACTTTCAGATGATACTGAATGACTGTATAACATGAAAATGATAATTGGAAATTGTTTCGGGCTTTTCGTTCTGCAATTCATCAAGATCAAGCAATTTCGTCTGCAGTCCACCCTCACTTACAGAAAAATACTGAACTATCACAGGAAAAATTTTATGATGCCCATGGCTGCTAGCATCAGTAGATATTGAAAAGTATTTTGCACTGTTTACAGCAGCTATTAATTGTTTCTGGGAATGCGGAGCTATAACATTGTTGATAATTGCTTCACACTTTGTTCTTCCACACGAAACATTTTCTGCAATCTTAGAATCAGGAATTTTTTTTGTTTAGTTGAACACTGCAGTCATTAGAACGATAGCTTTGGTGGTGTTTAACAACATGGAATGGCAGGGTTCCTTCTGCTGCAGCTACGTTTTTCTGTTCCTGTGTATTTGAAGTTACAAAATATCTCGTCATTTTTTGCGAGGAACCTGCCGATCGAAAATTCTTCCTGTGTTTCTCTGATTCCATATGATGCTTGAGATCTGCAGCACCACCATGAGACACGGATACAGCACAGTTACATGCGTTACATTTTGCTGAACAGTCATTGTCTGTAGCAGTGAAGCAAGGAAATTTCCTCTGAAGCTCTTCCGAAAACTTTGATTTTCGTTTCGGCATCGCCACGACGTGCTAGCACTTCACGAAACCGATACTGAGTGCTGACAACAATGGCAAGCAAAAGCAAAGAAAATAAGAGCACGCAACAATTATAGAGCTTAAGCTGTACATTATCAGGGGGACCAACATACGGAATGTCAGTTTCAATTGATAGTTTATAAAATCGAAACTCAGAAAATATTTTAACCACTTTGTAAATGTCTGAAAATAATCCTTGAAAATCGGGACAAATTGCTTGTTTTTAAAAAAAAGTCGGGACAAATTTTTGAGCCTCAAAAAACGGGACAATCCCGACTAATCGGGACGTACGGTTACCCTAGATGCACACGAGCGAGTAACAGCCGCGCGTGTTCGCATCGAGATCGCGGCATTAGAAATCGTTCCAGCTCACCCACAGCGGCGACGCAGCGATGATCGCGAAATAGTACTGGATTGGAAGCCAACCACTGTGGACGCACGCAGAAGAAAGCAGGCAGTGTTTGCTCGTTTCGTTCATGAATACATTAAGAAACGCAACTCGGCTGCTAGTTAGTTCATAACTGGTGCTTTCGTTTCGCTTTTTATAGACTTGAGAGAAGATGAAAGTAAATTCTTTATTTTCGAATGAGTGCACCATAGTTTTATAAATTAGCAGGAAAAATGCAATCATCCGTCAAAAGCTGTCAGGCCTTCAATACCGCCTAATCTAATGTGCCAGATTTTGCCATGTGGCTATACACCGGAATTTTCCTCTCCTACAGGAAAAGGATCTGTAACTACCATATAAATCGTGCTCCCAAGATATTTGTAGTGTGCGTTTAGAATTCTAACCAATAAATGGAGAATCTTTCAGACTTGGCAATGTTAAGTTGAACTTTACCCTTTACATTACCAAATGTTGCTGTCTCCTTCACAACTGCTGCCTTTTCAGAGATGGTTTTAAACTTGGAACACGTCTTAAGCATATAGGCGCTATGCAACCTGGACAACGAAATCCCGTCAAACCAAGGAGGAAGTTCATTTAACAGTGGAAGTAATGTTTTCGGTGATTATTTTACAGATAATGCTGGCAAAGTACTATCGCAAAACGTATGTAAATCTGGTCTGTAACAGTCGTAAACAACCAGTTTGTTACCGGACGCGAAAGAATTTAATTATATCAGTATGTGCAGTTACGTATTTCGTGGCAGCAATAGAATAAAAGCATGGATTACTCGAAGTTTTGAACAGAATTTGCTTTAAATTGTAGATTTGTTCGTTCACCTGAAAGGGCTGTCGCCAGTAAGCAATTTCCAGTTTTGAATGGCCGCATTCGAGCAGAAACGTCACCACTAGAACACAAACATAAAATTGTTTAACAGTTTATCAGTGTCCGCCCCCGGTAGCTGAGTGGTGAGCGAGACTTCTGTCAATCCAAAGGGCCCGGGTTCGATTCCCGGCTGGGTTGGAGATTTTCTCCGCTCAGGGACTGGGTGTTGTGTTGTCCTAATCATCACCGTCTCATCCCCCATCGACGCGCAAGTCGCCCAAGTGGCGCCAACTCGAAAGACATGCACCCGGCGAACGGTCTACCCGACGGGACTCCCTAGTCACACGACATTTACATTTTAGTTTATCAGTGATACCTATATCATTTTGCTCCTGATACTGTTTCGCAGCAAAGCCTTCTCAAAACTTTTCGCACACTTGAAACGATGTGGCTCTGTTCTAAATCCTATCATGACTACTCCTTGCGAGATGTATCCCTTATTGCATGATATTTCTTCACCTCTTCCGTAAACAGTTTCACGTGCATCCAAGGCGACTGACAGCAGATGGTGGAGTTGCGAACGTGTGTGCACTACCTCTTTCACCAACGACGACTGCTGCTCCGCGGTCATCGGCTGTATCGCTGCGATGCGGCGGTGATTCGCGAGCACAATTCTTTCGCTGCGTCACAGCCATAGTGTGCGCGGCTCCATTGTTTCACGCGCACTGCTGAAACGCGCGGGAAAATTACGCTGGGAGCTCGCGATAATAGATCGCTCGTGAGCATCGAGCCTTAGGCTACGTTCGTAGTAGCACCGGCGACGAACGTCAGACGTCGTCACCTGATGTCGTCCGATATTATCGGTCGACATTTTTGTCACAGTGCGTTTGAACTACTACTCCGCCAGTTTTTAGCGGAATCAAGGAGGTGGGTTAGTTTATTATAATCTATTCTAGTAACCGCTGACGTCATGGATTTCGCCGGCCGGGGTGGCCGACGGTTCTAGGCGCTACAGACTGGAACAGCGCGACCGCAACGGTCGCAGGTTCGAATCCTGCCTCGGGCATGGATGTGAGTGATGTCCTTAGGTTAGTTAGGTTTAAGTAGTTCTAAGTTCTAGGGGACTGATGACCTCAGAAGTTAAGTCCCATAGTGCTCAGAGCCATTTGAACCATTTTTTGTTTTCTTCATGGATTTCATGACGCGTCTGTGCTTGGAGGCGAGTGCTGCATTGCGGCTTTTGCTATTAAAAAGACGCTGAATGCATGTGAATGAGCTACGAGGGCTGTTCAATAAAGATTATTATTATTTTTTTCTTTTGACAACATACCTTTACTCATCGTCATAAGTTTGATGGTCCTTCTCAAAGTAGTGTCCCACGAATGCGATGCATTTGTCCAAGCGTTTCTGCCAGTCTTCAAATACAAGCTGGAAACCATGTTTTAAAGGTCCTTCAAAATCTCCTCCGCAGCCTTCATCACTACTTCTGATGATTGATAATGCCTCTCACGAAGCCTTTTCTTCATGTTAGGGAATAGAAAGAAGTCACATGGGGCTCAATCCGGACTATAGAGAGGGTGAAGGATGCACTTCACGTTGATTTTTGCAAGATATTCAGCAAGAACGTTGGCAATATGCGGCCGCGCATTATCGTGGTGGAGCATCCACCTACTTTACGGAAATGTCTTTTGCGCCTGATGTGGACTTGCAATATCTTCAGGACATCCCTGTAGTATTGTCCAGTTACTGATGTGTGTGCAGGTACAACATGCTGATAAACCATTCCGTGAATACATAAGAATGAGATGACCATAACTTTGCCAGCACATGCAACCACTTTTGCTTTTTGGGGGGTTAGTGATGAAGGAGATTTCCACACAGGGCTTTGCTGTTTGCTCTCAGGATCTAAATGATGTAACAAAGTTTCGTCAGATGTGATTGCATTTGAAAGAAACTTCGGATCTTCCTCTTAACATCAACTTTAACTGCATGCACACCTGCACACGAATGTCAAAAATGGTTCAAATGGCTCTGAGCACTATGGGACTTAACTTCTGAGGTCAACAGTCCCCTAGAACTCAGAACTACTTAAAACTAACTAACCTAAGGACAACACACACATCCATGCCCAAGGCAGGATTCGAACCTGCGACCGTAGCAGCAGCGCGGTTCCAGACCGAAGCGCCTAGAACCGCTCGGCCACACCGGCCGGCACACTATGTCCTTTTGTTCGGGAATCAGCAGCCGTGGAACCCCTCGCGCACAAACAAATGAAATGTTCAGTATTTCAGAAAGTGATCTTAAGGTAAATCGTCAATCCTGTCTCACAATGACAGAGGCAGTATTGATGTTTTCTTCCGTAAGAGCAGTAACTGGAGCACCGGGTCAATCTTCTCTTGAAATTGATTGTCTCCCCTCTTTAAACATTTTAAACCACCTTCGGGCTGTGCTATAGGGGAGAACAGACTCTCCATAGGCACCTTGTAGCTTTGTATAGGACTCAGCTGAAGCAGAATTTCAAAGCCGCATATTGTTTCTCGCGTGTTAGCTCCATTGCAGCGGTAGACGATACTGCACATGTCTGACCTTGCCTGCCTCTCACAGGCGGGAACCAGAACAATGAAACTACTACGGCGTGTTTGTTTCACATTAAGCTACCAGAATATCATAAGATTAAATTTTTGCGCGAGAAATTATTACCATAAAAATTATTATAATTTTTATTGAACAGCCCTCGTCTATCTGTCTCAAAAAGAAAGTGAAAGGTGCTGCACGTTCTTTTCTTAGTTTGATAACTTAAGAAAACTTAACAAGTCACTAAAAAAGCATTTTATTGGATGATCGGTTTCGAGCACGGCTGTACTGTCATTATCGGATCTGCAAGAGGATGAATAACAATTGATAGGAACTTGTGTTGTTACGTAACCTATAGAATTATGTATAACATACCTTATGCTTTGGAATTTTTACAACGTGTTATCCATCAGTGTTGCAAGTCACTTCACGTTGCGTATGTACACCACGCTTCCATAAAGATTACTACAGATTTCATTTTTATTTACATTATTATACAATCCAAATCAGAGAGATATAGGAATTTTAGGTATAATTAATGTATATACCTTTTATAATTTTGTAGGATAAAATAGTTATGACATATGTTGGGAAACAACAGGTAGGCTCACGAATGTGTCAAAATATAGAGGAAAAATTTTAAGATGAGATTCTTCAGGCAGGATGTCTTTTCTGGTGTACTCTGGGCATCTGAATGTTCGTAGTTACGTTTCGAATTTTACATCATAGTGGATTGACAGACAATGCTATACATACAATATTATAAACAGATCACCGTTATAAGTGTAATGATAACCTTACATAATTTAAACTATGGAATTACAATATTCATTCACATCGCCTATGTCGCCCGATGTTTAGGTACTCAGCGGGGATATGAGTAGAAACAAGGTTTCCTTAGTTAGTGGACTAACCAGAGAGGCTTTAGAAATATGAGATAAACGAGATGATTCAGCTGACATTGGAAAGCAAAATTACAAGCACTCTTCACAAAATCTAATAAATTAAAAAAAAAAAAAAAAAAAAAAACAGAAGGAAGTTAACCTTCCATGACTGCCATTCAGTGTACATGTGAAAGACAAACATAAATTTTATAATAAGATACCTAACACAAAAAGTACTGAAAACTGGAAAAAGATGCACCACATTTGCAAACCGCTTCATATAACAGAATTACCGACCTATGGCATAAATCCATCAGAACTAATAATAATTTGTAAACAGCCATTTCCCACCTACCACAACCTAATACAGATACACTACGATGACTTGAAGCAAATGATATGCAACTCTTCTCATTTTTATTTATTTTTAAGGTTATAATTTACCCCTAAAATTTCCGATAAGGATTTTGGCTACTTCTGGTTACCAGTAAAGCTGGAATTTCAGTCCATAGATTCCCAATTTTGAAATTTATCCTCATAATGCCACATACTGCTTCCTTGGACAAAACTAATCAACTTCTCACTTTCCATAATTCATGTGTGAGAACGTCGGCCAGTTTGATCGAAGAAAACAAATTGATTTGATGTCACCGACTGCCGTTCAGAGCCTGCACATTCAGGCTATCAAATCGGCTGAACTGTGCCCATGGACGTAGTGGCGCACTGATTTGAAAACATCGGCCGATGTCGGACATCGGAGGGTTCCACCGATGCCGCTGTCGCTGTAATAGCAGCCTAAATCTTGAGATATAATTCTACTGAAGTCTCCCCTCTTTTCGTAAATAAAATCTAGACCGCAAGCGCTCGAACTATACTTTAATCGGTTGCTTTAGGAGGAAGGCCCATTGTCCTTCCCAAATTTGTGCACTGTAAAAGTTGGTTCGAACTTAACATAGCAGACACTTTCGGTTAAGGCTCAGTAATCATCCTTACAAAAATTTTCTCTTAGTTAAAAGTGGTTCCCATGTAACGGATTCAAAAAATATCGTCATTTTTAAATGCAAAAAAACTATTTATTTACGTGGAGTGATGAGTGCTTCTGTCAAGGGATCTCAAGTCAATTCCATATTCCTAAATTTCCAGAAGCCTTTTTGACACTGTTCCTCGTAAGTGACGTCAAATCAAATTTCTTATCTGTGGAGTATCGTCTCAATTTCGCGAATGAACGGGTGATTTTCTGTCACATCGGTCACAGTCCATACTAATTACGGGAAGCCATTTAGTGAAACAGAATTGATTTCTGCGGTTGCGCAAGGAAGTATTAGGGCCCTGTGCTGTTATTCATCTCCAGAAACGATTTAAAATGATTCAAATGGCTCTGAGCACTATGGGACTTAACAGCTGTGGTCATCAGTCCCCTAGAACTTAGAACTACTTAAACCTAACTAACCTAAGGACATCACACACATCCATGCCCGAGGCAGGATTCGAACCTGCGACCGTAGTAGTCGCACGGTTGCGGACTGAAGCGCCTAGAACGGCTCGGCCACAGCGGCCGACCAAAATATTTTATTGACTCACCCTTACATAGGGAGGAATGACCATTGTAATTAAAATGAGACTTTAGAGCTCGCACGAAAATATGTGGGTGATATTGCACTAAAGGGATAGCCTGCGACATATCTAAATCTATATTCCGCAAGCCATCTGAAGGTGTGTGGCGGAGTGTTCTTTTGGTATCACTATCTTATCCCCCTCTTCTGTGTTCCATTCGTGAATGGCGCGTGGGAAGAGTGCATTAGCTGTAATTTCTCGAATTTTCTCAAATGTGTGTGAATTCCTAAGGGACCAAACTGCTGAGGTCATCGGTTCCTAGACATACATACTACTTAAACTAACTTACGCTAACAACAACACACACACACACCCATGCCCGAGGAAGGACTCGAACCTCCGGTGGGAGCGGCCGCACAATCCGTGACATGGCGCCTAAAACCGCGTGGCCACTCCGCGCGACGAATTTTCCCGTCGTGGTAATTTCGCAAGACGTATGTGAGAGAAAGTAATGTATTACCCGATTCTTCCCGGAACGTACTCTCTCGGAATTTCAATAGTAAAGCAGACTGTGATCCACAACGCCTCTCTTGTGGTCCTGCCGTTGGAGTTTGTGAAAATTTCTGTAATGCTCTGGTGCCATCTAAACGATATATATATATACTGGAGCGCCAAAGAAAGTGCTGTAGACATGCGTATTCAAATACAGAGAGAGAGATGTAAGCAGACAGAATACGGCGCCGCAGTCTGCGACGCCTGTGCGAGACAGCAAGTGTCGGCGCAGTTGTCAGGTCAGTTACTGCTGCTGCAACGGCAGCATATCAAGATTTAAGTGAGTTTGAACGTGGTGTTATAGTAGGCGCACGAGTGATGGGATACAGTATATCCGAGGTAGCGATACATTGGGGATTTTCTCACCCGACCATTTCACGAGTGTACCTTGAATATCATGAATCCGGTAAAACATGAAATATCCGACATCTCTGCGACCAGAAAAAGATCCTGCAAGAACGGTACCAACGACGACTGAAGAGAATCTTTCAACGTACAGAAGTGCAACCCATCCGCAAGTTGCTACAGATTTCAGTGCGAATCATTCGACGAAACATCATCGATATGGGCTTTCGGAGCCGAAGGCCCATTCGTGTACCCTTGATGACTGCAGACCACAGAGCTTTACGTCTCGCCTTGGCCCGTCAACACCGACATGCACTGTTGAAGACTGACAACATGTAGCCTAGTCGGACGAGTCTCGTTTCAAATGGACGTGTACGGGTATATGGACCCTGCATGACAGCAGGGGATTGTTCAAGCTGATGGGGGCTCTGTAAAGGTGTGGGGCGTATGCAGATGGAGTGATATGGGACCCCTGATACGTCTAGAAACGATTGACAGGTGACACGTACTTAAGCATCCTGTCTGGTCACCTGCATCCATTCGTGTCCATTGTGCATTGCGACGGACTTGGGCAATCCCAGCAGGACAATGCTACGCTCTACACGTCCAGAACTGCTGCAGAGTAGCTCCAGAGACACTCTTCTGAGTTTAAACATTTCCGCTGACCACTAAACTCTCCAGACATGAACATTATTGAGCATACCTGGGATGCCTTGCAATGTGCTGTTCGGAAGAAATGTCCACCCCTCGTACTCGTATGGATTTATGGACAGCCCTGTAGGACTCATAATTCCCTCCATTAGCCGAGTCCATGCCACATCGTGTTGCGGCACTTCTGTGTGCTCGCACGGGCACTACATGTTATCAGGCAGGTGTACCAGTTTCTTTAGCTCTTCAGTGTGTGTGTAGTTGCACAGTAGTGGATTTCTTCTTATATATACACTCCTGGAAATTGAAATAACAACACTGTGAATTCATTGTCCCAGGAAGGGGAAACTTTATTGACACATTCCTGGGGTCAGATACATCACATGATCACACTGACAGAACCACAGGCACATAGACACAGGCAACAGAGCATGCACAATGTCGGAACTAGTACAGTGTATATCCACCTTTCGCAGCAATGCAGGCTGCTATTCTCCCATGGAGACGATCGTAGAGATGCTGGATGTAGTCCTGTGGAACGGCTTGCCATGCCATTTCCACCTGGCGCCTCAGTTGGACCAGCGTTCGTGCTGGACGTGCAGACCGCGTGAGACGCCGCTTCATCCAGTCCCAAACATGCTCAATGAGGGACAGATCCGGAGATCTTGCTGGCCAGGGTAGTTGACTTACACCTTCTAGAGCACGTTGGGTGACACGGGATACATGCGGACGTGCATTGTCCTGTTGGAACAGCAAGTTCCCTTGCCGGTCTAGGAATGGTAGAACGATGGGTTCGATGACGGTTTGGATGTACCGTGCACTATTCAGTGTCCCCTCGACGATCACCAGTGGTGTACGGCCAGTGTAGGAGATCGCTCCCCACACCATGATGCCGGGTGTTGGCCCTGTGTGCCTCGGTCGTATGAAGTCCTGATTGTGGCGCTCACCTGCACGGCGCCAAACACGCATACGACCATCATTGGCACCAAGGCAGAAGCGACTCTCATCGCTGAAGACGACACGTCTCCATTCGTCCCTCCATTCACGCCTGTCGCGACACCACTGGAGGCGGGCTGCACAATGTTGGGGCGTGAGCGGAAGACGGCCTAACGGTGTGCGGGACCGTAGCCCAGCTTCATGGAGACGGTTGCGAATGGTCCTCGCCGATACCCCAGGAGCAACAGTGTCCCTAATTTGCTGGGAAGTGGCGGTGCGGTCCCCTACGGCACTGCGTAGGATCCTACGGTCTTGGCGTGCATCCGTGCGTCGCTGCGGTCCGGTCCCAGGTCGACGGGCACGTGCACCTTCCGCCGACCACTGGCGACAACATCGATGTGCTGTGGAGACCTCACGCCCCACGTGTTGAGCAATTCGGCGGTACGTCCACCCGGCGTCCCGCATGCCCACTATACGCCCTCGCTCAAAGTCCGTCAACTGCACATACGGTTCACGTCCACGCTGTCGCGGCATGCTACCAGTGTTAAAGACTGCTATGGAGCTCCGTATGCCACGGCAAACTGGCTGACACTGACGGCGGCGGTGCACAAATGCTGCGCAGCTAGCGCCATTCGACGGCCAACACCGCGGTTCCTGGTGTGTCCGCTGTGCCGTGCGTGTGATCATTGCTTGTACAGCCCTCTCGCAGTGTCCGGAGCAAGTATGGTGGGTCTGACACACTGGTGTCAATGTGTTCTTTTTTCCATTTCCAGGAGTGTAGAAAAACCATTAGCATTCAGAACAGCTTCCAGTGGTCCCGGAATGGCCCATTATGGCTTTCAAAGGAATATTATACCATTTTTCCTGCAAAATAATGGCAAGTTCAAGTGAGGCTCAGGTGAGTTTGATGGAGGTGGACAGCGATCAAACATCCTTCTCTCCAAGGTAGACCACAAAGCCTCAATAATATTGAGATCTTATGATTGTGGTGGCCAGGCGAGATCGGAAAATTCATCGTCATGCTCACAAAACCAGCCCTGGACGAAGCAAGCTGTGTAAACAAGGGCCCCAGTCGTCTTGGAACACAGCATCACCACTGGGAATAAACATTGTACCATGGGGTGAAACTGATTAGCCAAAATGGCCACATAATGACGGGCAGTAATGCGACCTTGCAGAGTAACCTCGGGACTTATGGGATACCAAAATATGGCTGCCCAAATCACCGAACCCCGCCATGTTTCACTTTTGGGACGTAAACTCGGCCAGAATTTGGAAACGATGTGAAACAAGACTCATCCCCCCAAATTACTTTTTTCCCATTGCTCCATAGTCCAGGTTTCATGGCTCCAGCACCACGTTTTCCTGTTACGGGCATTTGCATCACTGATGAATGGTTTCGGAATTCCAACTCTCCCTGCAATCCACAGCTTATGGAGCTCTCTCCGTGTGTTACGCTGGCGACTGCGTTCGCGAGTGCAACTTTCAGTTCTGCAGATACTTTCGTAGCCGTCTTCCTCGTATTTTTCGTCAAAATCCTCTTCCATGAACATCTGCCAGCATCACTCAACACATGCTTTCGCCCGCGTTCTGACTTAGCGGACGATGTTTTTCCGCTTTCCCTGTATGCGGTATAAATTTTTGGTACGGTGCTCCTTGCACACAAAACATTGAACAAGCACGAACAATTTCCCATTGTTCGAAATAACTTATTCCGACATAATGCACTTCGTTACACAGAACAGTATTCTGACCACGACTGCCACTTAAAAGATATTGAGGACATTGTACAGACGCCGTTCGTGGCCAGATAAACAACCTGCAAGCTTGGCTAGCAGCGTCTTTTATGTTCAGCCATCCATTTATCAGTGTTTCCATATTTTTGACCGACTCCTATATATGTTCATTGTATCCAGGGGTGGGGGCTGAAGATCGTGTAATGTAACACCGAAGTCCGTTCCAATTAAAATTAGACCTATAACAACAGCTTGACGAGAGGCTAAAACGGCTCAGGACATATATTTTGTCATTGTCGACGTAGAAGAGAAAACTGACAGAGTAGACTGCTGACAGCGTTTTCAGAAGGTGAGAGAGAAAGTGGTATAAAATATGAGGAAATTTTTTTCGAAATTTGTGATAAGTTCCTATGGGACTGTTAAGATCATCGGTCCCATAAAGTATGAAGACGAAAGAGTAGTGCAGAGGAGACATTCAGAGAGCCATAGATGAATTCATAGAGAAACGAGGAGCTATGAAGGAATTAAAGTCCATGGTAAGAAAATAGAGATGTCGAGTTTTGTTGATGATTAAGTTATGTGACGGAAGGTACGGTACAATTAGAAGTGATGCTGGCTGAGATGGAAGCTACATACAGCTCATAATATTAAAATTAATAAAGCTAAAACAAAAATTTTAGTGGTGAGTGGACAAAACACTTGCGCAATGCTCACTTCGTAACGAGATACTCGAGACTATCGAATACTTCGTCTTCGTCTTTTATTATTATTTTATTCTTATTTTAAGTTTATTGTTTTCATACAAAAAAACACACACTGTGTACCCAAGTCTAAATAAAGCTAGCACGTTTCTTCGACTTGTATTGCTTCGTTCTCAGTGTATATGCACAGCTCGTTCACACATTTTGGACGGTCAGGTTGGAAAAATTTGGAAATTTGTGGTAAGTTCCTATAGAACCAAACTGCTGAGGTCATCGGTCCCTAGGCTTAGACGCTGCTTAATCCGACTTAAACTAACTTACGCTAAGGTCAGCACACACACCCACGCCCGAGGGAGGACTCTAACCTCCGACGGGGGTAGCCGCGCGAACCGTGGCAATGTCCCCTAGACCGCGTGGCTACCCAACGCGGCAGTACAGAGTGAACGTCTTGCGTCATGCGTTCCTTAAGGTCATTGATATCAGTAGATCTTGTAGCATACACGCGTCCTTTTACCATTCTCCACAGCCAGAAAACACATGGAGTCCAATCGGGTGGTGACAGTGGTGACTATACCAAAGTCCGCCTCTTCCAAACCAGTGTCTACGAAATGTTGCATCCAGCGAATGTCGAACCTTTGGGGATTAATGCGATGATGCACCATCTTGCTGGAAGTAACATGTTGTTAGGGGAAGAATATAAACAACAAAATTTTGCAACATATCTGGATAAGCACGTCCCATGACATCTGATCATAAAAAAATATGGACCAAGTACTCCATTCTTCAAAACATCGCACTATACGTTAACATTCGGAGAGGATCGAGTGCGCTCTCTTAATTCACAGAGATTGTCAGTACTCCAAATGACGCAATCGTGCTTATTCGTGCTTCCGCTGATATGAAATATTGCTTCATCCGATATGAAGAAACAACATTAGGATCTATGCACGTCATTTCTAATAACAGCTCGTACACTAGCAATTTTATCAGCATTGGATAGGTCCTTTGTCACTTGAATATGGTAAGGCTTCATTCCAGATCGAAGTGGAGAATTCTTAAGACACTTGTCCGCCCGATTCCTGTTTCCAATTCTAATGATGTATTTGAGCTACCTGGGTTCCTGATAATTGTGTATTGATGTTATCTTTCATTCGTACAACTTTACACATAGCTGTTAGCAGCAACCGTGAAAATATTTTTTATAGTAACAACAGGATGTTTTATTATGTGACGTGGCCTTTTTGGCATTAAAATTGTATGACGAGAGCTGTTATGCTCAACTTCTTATGTATGTAATATAAATTCTGATGAAGACTCCCTTAGTTTAGGAGTCGAAACCATGGTCAATTCGACTATAACATCCATTGCAACCAGTGGGCTGTTTTTACTATAAAAAAAAATCTTTTATTCGAATACTGCCGGCCGGAGTGGCCGAACGGTTCTCGACGCTACAGTCCGGAACCGCGCGACCGCTACGGTCGCAGGTTCGAATCCTGCCTCGGACATTGATGTGTGTGATGTGCTTAGGTTAGTTAGGTTTAAGCAGTTCTAAGTTCTAGGGTACTGATGACCTCAGAAGTTAAGTCCCATAGTGCTCAGAGCCATTTGAACCATTCGAATACTTCTTGGACGTTCACTGTTACCTTTACACTCATTGGCTACAGACCCGGTGCGCACGAATTTCTCATTTAGTAGACTGTTAAACGCTTTGGAGGATCCTTATGAAACCATCGCTGAAATTATTATTAAGGGTGACCCAAACACTTCCATCCAAGCTGCTACCTTCCTTTCCTCTTCCAAAGTAAGTCGGATAGGGTTAGGTTGTACCATACGAGTGGTAACATCGTTTTGGAGAACGCTGTACAGTGACAGCTGTCATCCCATGATCTACCGAAAGTTGGATGTACGGAGATTTGTTACTACTGTTGTACATATACACGGTTTTTGCTTATAACGCAGGCGGTGTATCTGGCGCTGTGCGAGAACCAGTACCGGTGAAGGCAGGCTCCGATCATTCACTCACTCCGGCCCGTTGTCCGGACTCCGGCAGGTGGCGTAACGGTCTTAGCCGAACTAGAAGCTTAAGGAATGGCGTAGGAGGGAAGTTCGAGGAAATGGTTCTCGCATCTAGCACCTAATTCTGTGTCATTTGCTGATACAGCTGTGCACACACTCTAACATTAAACTGAAACCTCATACTGTGACTTTAGTACAGCAATTGATCAGAGCAGATACTGTGGTTGACATCAGTACTGCATCTAGCTGTTGCAGTCTGTACATGATGGAGACGTTCATCCTCCATCGGATTTTCTTTTAACATAAGGAGCGACCAAAAATTTTCTGTATGAGGGCACTGCTGCAGCTTATATGTAACGTAGCCTGACTCCGATGCGGGTATATAACCACCGACATGTGGGCAAGGCCATTCGTGTCTTCCGACGTGTGTGCGGTAAATGCGGCCGTTATGACCGAGCGGTTGTAGGCGCTTCAGTCCGGAACGGCGATGCTACTGCGGTCGCAGGTTCGAATCCTGCCTCGGGCATGGATGTGCGTGATGTCCTTAGGTTAGTTAGGTTTAAGTAGGGGACTGATGACCTCAGATGTTAAGTCCCATAGTGCTTAGAGCCATTTGAACCTGAAATATGGCAACGTTATTACTAAATGCGTTCAAACAGGACAAACGTGCAGATTCTTTTCTTGGCTGCCGAAGGACAACATCGGTAGACATCCATCGGAGAATGAAGATTGTGAATTGACCAGCATGTCTGTTGAAAACTGCTACAAAGGATTCTGCTGCTTCATGATAACCCATGTCCTTATATCGCAATAGTCGTAACGCCCAAGTTAAGCCAATTCAAGTGGGAGACACTAGAGAATACGCCCTATCGTCCAGATCTCTTCCCAAGCGATTATCACGCCTTCTGTCTCTTAAAAAAGGGCTTCAGAGGTCGACGATTCCTGTCGGTCTGGGACGCGCAGCAGGCAATTATGAAGTTCCTCACCCAGCTGGACCTGTTTTATCAAACGAGTATCAACTTCTCGCGTCGGTAACATGATTGCCTCAATAGTTATGGCCAGCTTGGCATACCTATCTGGAGTGTATGGCCTTCGAGGGTTTGTTATACAAAATTTAAAAAAAAAAGAAAAGATGCGGGAGCCGCTGTTTTCCATAAAACAGGATCAAATTATTTAGCCCGTCAGCAGTACATTAGTGCCACACTAGACAGGCACAAGAGTGGAGAAACGGTAGTAAACAGGAGCAGTATAAATATTTTCAACCTTCCGCTCACGATGTTATGTCGTCGGCAGCGTATTTTGTGTTTGTTAACAGAGTCACTCTTCCGCATTCTCACGCGCCACCCAAGATGTAAACAAGATTTTACGTAGACGTCGGCCCTGAAGGTGATTCACTAACAGGCAGCAGAAACCAGAGAGCTTAAAGTGAGAAATCGTAATCACTACCCGGCGACGATATCAGGAGATTTGCCTTTCAGTGCCACATAATCTGTTTCGGAGGCATCTGATAGTTTTGTGTCAAGGTAATTGAGGATACTTTTTCCAGACGTTCAGAAGGCCTACGAAAGAAACTGCTCATCGGAAGGGTTGCGGCTAAGCATTAGAAGACCGCTATTGATAGTTTTGCAGATTAATCACTGCCCTATCTGTTCTTGACATACGTCCACTTCATAGGAATATTTCATACTCGTGCATGATACAGGAACCGCTAAAGTTCTCGGATATGTATTTTTGTTGTAGTCTGGTTTTCGCCCTACAAAACCTATAACAAGTTCTCTCTCTCTCTCTCTCTCTCTCTCTCTCTCTCTCTCTCTCTCTCTGCTTTATTTATAACGCTGTGTCGGCTACTGCCATCATTACATCGAAACTTATAAAACAGACGTTCAGTGTCATACAAAAAAAAACCTTCCATAACACCACATCGCACACGCTTTCCAGTTTTCCGTTGTCCATGACTGAATTCCATACAATGTTATTCTCAAAGTCGTACACTCTCAGAAATATCTTCCTTTAATTAAGGCCTCTGTTTGATAATAGTAGACAGCCTTTTAGCGATAAATGCCCGTTTTACTTCTTCAAGTCTATTTCTCACGTCATTCATGCATCTTTTTATCTGTGCATTTCTCTCTTTTCGTCTTCGATTTTTAGGAACGTTTTGTAAAGCAATAAACATAAATACTCTGAGACGTTCATTGTTGCCGGCCGCTGGTGGCCGAGCGGTTCTGGGCGCTACAGTCTGGAACCGCGCGACTGCTACGGTCGCAGGTTCGAATCCTGCCTCGGGCATGGATGTGTGTGATGTCCTTAGGTTAGTTATGTTTAAGTAGTTCTAAGTTCTAGGGGACTGATGACCTCAGATGTTAAGTCCCATAGTGCTCAGAGCCATTTGATCCATTTGATCCGCCGATCTTCACGCATGCTTTGCTCAACGTTCAACATTGTCTCCTCAGAAATTGACGGTCTCCAGCTACTTTGGTCGTCGTGAATTTCGGTCCGACCAGCTGCAAACTCTCTACACCACTTACGAATATTTTTGAAATCCATGCACGACTCACCATACACCTCCGTCAATTGGAGGTGGATTTCAATCGGTGCAGTGCCCTTTGCGTTCAAAAACCGAATAACTGCGCGCAATTCGCACTTGGCGGTAACATCCAACGGGAACTCCATTCTCGACGGCTGCCAGGCCAAAAATGAGCACCTCATGGCGGCGTCCGCATTTTTACCCACAACGCGTGAAGCACTCTTCTAATAGTGGGACCAACTGCCACAGAGTTCTGTACTTAAAAAAAAAAAATAGTAAACTTTACTTTTGGGCTTAGCTTCGTATATACTGAGGTGACGAAAGTCATGACGTACCTCCTAATATCTTGTCGAACCTCCTTTTGCCCGGCGGAATGCAGCAACCCGACGTGGCATGGATTCAACAAGTCGATGAAAGTCACGTGCAGAAATATTAAGTCATACTGCCTCTGTAGCCGTCCACAATTGCGGAAGTGTTGCCGATGCAGGATTTTGTGCACAGACTAACCTCTCGATTATGTCCCATAAATGCTGAGCGATCTGGGTTGTCAACTCATTCGCTCGAACTGTCCAGAACGTTCAATTATTCAAAAACAGTCTTAATCGCATTTATTATTATTATACCGCCAACTGGTTTCAACCCGACGAAGGGGTAATCTACTGGGCGTTTACACCATTGGTCGACTGCTGGTGGTGTCACTCCTGTCTACATAATGACAGGAAACTATCATGTAGACAGGAGTGACACCACCAGCAGTCGACCAATGGTGTAAACGCCCAGTAGATGACCCCTTCGTCGGGTTGAAACCAGTTGGCGGTATAATAATAATAAATGCGATTAAGACTGTTTTTGAATAATTGATTAATCGTACTAATCGCTGCTTCATCTCCACAACCATGTTGTCCAAAAATGTCCCGAACGTTCTTCAAACCAATGACAACAACTATCGCCCGGTATCCATAAAAATTCCATCGTTGTTTGTGAACGTGAAGTCTGTGAAATGCTGCAAATTGTGTCTAAGTAACCGAACATAACCATTTCCAGTCAGTGATCACTTCAGTTGGATCAGAGGACAGCCCGCGCCATTATGGAGCCACCACCATATTCTACAGCTCGACTTGAGTCCATGGCTTTGTGGGGTCTGGTCCACACTCGAACCCTACCATAAGCTCTTACCAACTGAAATCGGGACTCATCTGACCAGGCAAAGTGTTTACAGTTGTCTAGGGACGATGGATATGGTCACTAGCCCAGGAGACGCGGCTGCAGGCAATGACGTACTGTTAGCAAAGGCATTCTCGTCGGTCATCTGGTGAAATATCCCATTAACAGATGTGTTCCGCGTAGGTCCCACATTGATTTTTGCGGTTACTTCACGCCGTGTTGCTTGTCTGTTAGCATTGAAAACGCTATCCAATCGCCCCTGAGCTAGGTCGTTAAGTGATAGCCGTCGGCCATTGAGTTGTCCATAGTGAGAGGTATGTTGTTGTTGTGGTCTTCAGCCCAGAGACTGGTTTGATGCAGCTCTCCATGCTACTCTATCCTGTGCAAGCTTCTTCATCTCCCAGTACCTACTGCAGCCTACATCCTCCTGAATCTGCTTAGTGTATTCATCTCTTGGTCTCCCTCTACGATTTTTACCCTTCACGCTGCCCTCCAATACTACATTGGTGATCCCTTGATGCCTCAGAACATGTCCTACCAACCGATCCCTTCTTCTAGTCAAGTTGTGCCACAAACACCTCTTCTCCCCAATTCTATTCAACACCTCCTCATTGGTTATGTGACCTACCCACCTAATCTTCAGCATTCTTCTGTAGCACCACATTTAGAAAGCTTCTATTCTCTTTTTGTCCAAACTATTTATCGTCCACGTTTCACTCCCATACATGGCTACACTCCATACAAATACTTTCAGAAACGACTTCCTGACACTTAAATCGATACTCGATGTTAAAAAATTTAGCTTCTTCAGAAACGCTTTCCTTCCCATTGCCAGTCTACATTTTATATCATCTCTGCTTCGACCATCATTTTGCTCCCCAAATAGCAAAACTCATTTACTACTTTAAGCCTCTCATTTCCTAATCTAATTCCCGCAGCATCACCCGATTTAATTCGACTACATTCCATTATCTTCGTTTTGCTTCTGATAATGTTCATCTTATATCCTCCTTTCAAGACACTATCCATTCCGTTCAACTACTCTTCCAAGTCCTTTGCTGTCTCTGACAGAATTACAATGTCATCGGCGAACCTCAAAGTTCTTATTTCCTCTCCCTGGATTTTAATACCTACTCCGAATTTTTATTTTGCTTCCTTTACTTCTTGCTCAATATACAGATTGAATAGCATCGGGAGAGGCTACAACCCTGTCTCACTCCCTTCCCAACCACTGCTTCCCTTTCATACCCCTCGACTCTTATAGCTGCCATCTGGTTTCTGTACAAACTGTAAATAGCCTTTCGCTCCCTGTATTTTACCCCTGCCACCTTCAGAATTTGAAAGATAGTATTCCAGTCAACATTGTCAAAAGCTTTCTCTAAGTCTACAAATGCTAGAAACGTAGGTTTGCCTTTCCTTAATCTTTCTTCTAAGATAAGTCGTAAGGTCAGTATTGCCTCACGTGTTCCAACATTTCTACGGAATCCAAACTGATCTTCTCCGAGATCGGCTTCTACCAGTTTTTCCATTCGTCTGTAAAGAATTCGTGTTAGTATTTTGCAGCCGTCGCTTATTAAACTGATAGTCCCGTAATTTTCACATCTGTCAACACCTGCTTTCTTTGGGATTGGAATTATTATATTCTTCTTGAAGCCTGTGCGTATTTCGCCTGTCTCATACATATTGCTCACCAGATGGTAGAGTTCTGTTAGGCCTGGCTCTCCCAAGGCTGTCATTAGTTCTAATGGAATGCTGTCTACTCCCGTGGCCTTTCAGTGCTCTGTCAAACTCTTCACGCCGTATCTCATCTCCTATTTAATCTTCATCTACACTGTCTTCCATTTCTATAATATTGTCCTCAAGAACATTGCCCTTGTATAGACCCTCTATATACTCCTTCCACCTTTCTGCTTTCCCTTCTTTGCTTCTTACTGGATTTCCATCTGAGCTCTTGATATTCGTGCAAGTCGTTCTTGTTGATCTCGGAATATTGAATTCTATAATGATTTCCAAAATGGAATGTTCCATGCGTCTACCTCCAACTACCATTCCGGTTTCAGACTCTGGTAATTCCCGTCGTGCGGCCATAATCATGTCGGAAACCAGATGGATCAGCTGAGTACAAATGACAGCTCCGCCAATACATTGCCTTCTAATACCTTGTGTACGCGGTACTACCGCCATCTGTATATGTGCATATAGCTATCGCATGCCTTTTGTCGCCTTATTATACCTGCCATATGGAACCACTGCACCTTGGCTGCAGCATGGCTGCTGTGAGACTCATCGAGACTTGGTGACTCATAAAAACTGATAGGTGCACGTCGGAAACCTTGCTCTTAACGTATCCTAGCTATTTTCATTGTGTGCAGTTTTGTACCAGTATCTTTGTCGACACTATCCACATTTTATTCATGCCTGTCTATTGCCGCTTTATTCATTCCACTTCCTCTACTGACCTTATCCTGTTGAATCTCGCTGTTTCCTCGACCAGTCAGCTTCTCCACATTGCTGTTAGAGTTCACTACTCACGTTCGACAAGAACGTAATGAGTAATTCAACACAATTTCCTGAATACCACAAATTAATTACTAATCTTATTATCATATTTACTACATTATTATTACAGATATGTGCGGTTGGAGTGGGATCACGCAACAAAAAAAAAATGGTTCAAATGACTCTGAGCACTATGGGACTTAACTTCTGAGGTCATCAGTCCCCTATAACTTAGAACTACTTAAACCTAACTAACCTAAGGACATCACACACATCCATGCCCGCGGCAGGATTCGAACCTGCGACCGTATCGGTCGCGCAGTTCCGGACTGTAGCGCCTAGAACCGCTCGGCCACTCCGGCCGGCGATCACTTAACATTTTATGTTTCAGTTTTCTGACTTTCCATGCAGTCGACATTTTTACCCCGTGAAATTTTTCTTCAGTCCATTTAGTTCCGGTTTTCTCCACTGTTTCGTTCTCCGAGTGCACTTCCCACTTGTACGAGTTCCTGTCTAAGACTTGCGAGAAATTTATCTGTCCCGTTTGTAAATCTTTTTTGAATTGTTGAATCCAGGGTGTAGTTTTTCGTCCTCTCATACATGTTAAAATTTTAAACATAAATATTTTGTCTGGGTCCTCTGGACGCGTCCAAAAAACTTTGTTCTTTTTCATGTATCGGCCGCCAGGTGGGATAATGTTTGCCTTGTTTTGTAAGACTTTAGTCTCTCGCCATCCACCCCACTTGGGCCGATCATCATCAGCAGCATGATTTTCTATTTCTCTCTTCGTGATGTTTTCCATGTCGTAGTTTTTTCCGAAGTGTGAGAGTTTCGCAGGAGTGCAGGGCTTCTGATCTGGCAACTGTGTTGCAGTACCTTATTTCTGTATGTGTACAGACATTTTTAGCTGCAGATGTCTTGACTTCTCCCACGGGACCTCTTGAGTTTCTGTACGCGAAATATTTATGGTATTTTTGTCCCAAAGTAAGTTCATGGACCTCATCTAGGTACTTAAAAAACGAAACTCCTCCCGAACAGGCCTTGAAGACCCAACGGTACAGACTGGCCGCCGTGTCATCCTCAGATCATAGGCGTCACTAGATGCGGATATGGAGAGGTATGTGGTCAGCACACCGCTCTCCTGGCCGTATGTCAGTTTCCGAGACCGGAGCCACTATTTCGCATTCAAGTAGCTCCTGAGTTTGCCTCACAAGGGCTGAGTGCACTCCGCGTGCCAACAGCGCTCGGCAGACCGGATGGTCACCCATCCAAGGGCTAGCCCAGGCCGACAGCCCTTAACTTAGGTGATCTGACGGGAACCAGTGTTACCACTGAGGCAAGGCCGTTGGCTATCTAGGTGCTTGAAGTATAATAATAATAATAATAATAATAATTATTATTATTATTATTATTATTATTGTTGTTGTTGTTGTTGTTGTTGTTGTTGTGTACTGCTAAGGTATTATGCATGTTGTAACAATTAATATAACTTAATATTATCATTTATCCTTCGTGTACTATGAATATTGTTAAGTTGACACTCTAAAGATGCCTGATTAGATGTAGGAGATATCCTGAAGGTACTAACCTAAGTGTGAGATAAATGCATAGATAAATTTACGTTATTTTTTTATTTCAAAGAAACTGAACTTAGTTTTCTAACGCCGTCAATCTATCAGCTTGAATTTGCATATTTCAGGAGTATATCTTGAGTGAAGAATGTTGGCATTATCTACTTCTCCCTAACACATTAATCACGTAGGCTTCATCAATCGTAGGAGCAGGAAAAACATTTAACGTTGTGACATAGTCATTAGTACCCTCCTCCTTGTCCTTCGCGTTGATTTCTGGTTAAAACGTGAACGAGATGGCTTCGCTGTCTATGAATTTTTCTAAAAAAAGCATTAATGTATCACGGTAAATAGTAGTAAATTACATTTGGTTTCAGATATAAACTGTAATTTAACCGGCGTAGCTCAATTTACTTTGCTGCCAGGTTTCCACGGCTATCACCGTGAAAATTCTGCAGTCTTGTAATTGCGATACGAAACTGTCCGTAGTTCATACTTCTTTCCTACTTTTTGTGTGGTGCTCAACTACACCTCCAAGCTGTGGCCATTATGCACTGGTATTGCACACGCCACCTTGTTATTTGCCTACAAGAACTAGTGTGTCTGACACTACCCTTTGGCGTCTATAATGTCGTGATGTATTTGAGTCTTATGCTGGCACGTACCGTCGCCGGAGTTTATCCTATAAGCAGTACGCGCGCTCTTCGCTCTGTTCCTTCAACAGGGCTTTAACTGGACCAGACAAAAGAGGGAGGCACGGGGGGCTCCAGTGTATGCTGCATTTCTTCAATCTCAATTACTCAGTGTACATTTGACGGCACAAAATTTGACCGGCGAAGACAGCCAGAGTTAAAATCCGGTGCAGAACTGACGTAAAAGAAATTCAACATGCCGCATATTTCTTTTACCTTGGCAACATTCAGACGAGAAAATATTGCTTCGAAAATTACCGGAAACTGATCTTGTCAGTATTTCGGATCTGTTCCAAGGAGGCACAAAATCTTTTCTGCAAATAGAATATGCTGGTATTATCAATAGATACTGTGCTTGTTAACTGAGCACATATTTGTTCTTTAGTTAAAACAGCCGAATACACAAGTGCAGAGTTTATATGTACGAGAATAGTGTCCCTTGTTCGAATCTACGAGATTATTTTTTTGCCAAAAGAGACACATTCTTCCGGTTCATCAATTTGTTGTCTATGAAGCCCTCCATTGTACAATATGAAACAAATTTCGATGATCTGCAGATAATTTCCCAGAGAAGATGTAAAACAGGTTTGGTTACAGATCAACGAGAGTCACTTCTGGTGAGGAATGACTGCCCTGGAGTCGAAAAATTAAATTTACTATCTCTATTTGACGCGTAATTATTCACACATTTCCATTGATGGCAGCAGACTGACACACTGTCACGGTGAATTAGGTCTGGAAGGGAGCAAATGGGGCGCTCCGCGGAACTCACGGACTTCGAACGTGGTCAGCTGATTGGGTGTCACACTTCTAAAAATATCTCAAGGTCCACTGTTTCCGATGTGATAGTGAAGTCGAAACGTGAAGGGACACTACAGCACAAAAGCATACAGGACGACCTCGTCTGTTGACTGATAGAGACCGCCGACTGTTGAAGAGGGTTGTAATTTGTAATAGGCAGACATCTATCCAGACCATCACACAGGAATTCCAAACTGCATCAGGATCCACTGCAAGTACTAGCTCAGTTAGGCAGGAGGTGAGAAAACTTGAGCCGGCTGGTATGGCCGAGAGGTTCTAGTCTGGAACCGCGCGACCGCTACGGTCGCAGGTTCGAATCATGCCTCGGGCATGGATGTGTGTGATGTCCTTAGCTTAGGCAAGTTTAAGTAGTTCTAAGTTCTAGGGGACTGATGGCCTCAAATGTTAAGTCCCATGGTGCTCAGAGCCATTTGAACCATTTGAAAAAACGGATTTTATGGTCGAGCGGCTGCTCATAAGCCACACATCACGCCAGTAAATTCCAGACGATGCCTCGCTTGGTGTAAGGAGCATAAACATTGGACGATTGAACAGTGTATGGATTGACGATTCACGGTACACAATGTAGCGATCCGATGGCAGGGAGTGGATTTGGCGAATGCCCGGTGAACATCGTCTGCCATCGTGTGTCGTGCCAACAGTAAAATTCGGAGGCGGTGGTGTTTTTCATGGAGGGGACATGCACCCCTTCTTGTTTTGCGTGGCACTGTCACAGCGTAGGCTTACTTGATGTTTTAAGCACCTTCTCGCTTCCCACGGTTGAAGAGCAATTCGGGAACGGCGATTGCATCTTTCAACACGATCGAGCACCTGTTCATAGTGCACGGCCTGTGGCGGAGTAGTTACACGACAGTAACATCCCTGTAATCGACTGGCCTGCACAGAATCTTAACCTGAATCCTATAGAACACCTTTGGGATGTTTTGGAACGCCGACTTCGTGCCAGGCCTCACCGACCGACATCGATACCTCTCCTCAGTGCAGCACTCCGTGAGGAATGGGCTGCCATTCCCCAAGAAACCTTCCAGCACCTGACTGGACGTATGCCTACGAGAGTGGAAGCTGTCATCAAGGCCAAGGGTGGGCCAACACCATACTGAATGGCAGCATTACCGATGGAGGGCGCCACGAACTTTTAAGTCACTTTCAGTCAGATGTCCGGATACTTTCGATCACATAGTGTAGATTAATTATCAGTCGGGCAGGGTGAGCAGCAGTCTGTACCTGTTTGGTGATGATGGTTTGGTGTACGGAAAGGTAACATCGTTGAGTGACTGTAGGGGAATATAAGGTGACTTACAGATAATTTCTAGTTAGTGTGATGTACGGTAGTTAGCTCTAAATGTAGAAAACAGAGTTAATGCAGACTACTAAAAAGCAAACCCTTTATGTCGAATACAGCGTTACTGGCCAGAAACAAATATACATTAAATGTGTTCTGTCTCGAAAACCATTCGGAATAGGGCATTTGCCCACTTTTTTTTTTTTTCAGATGAGCGTACCTGTCATATCCCTCAATACTTATTCCTCCTGGGACACCCTGTATAACCCTTAGAAGCTTGCAGCCAGTAAATAATAGTACGAGAGAGGATCGGAAAGTAACACACAATTTTTTTCTCCCCTGGTACTGGACTGCGGAAATTTCACGACAATATAGTTTGAAGTGTGCTCTACAGAGTGTATTTTGTTTTCATGTGCAGCTCTAGCGAGAGAAGCCTGAACTGTGAAACTAAAATGGCGCTCATGTCACTGTCGTCTACTTTTGTAGAGTAGTGAAGTGTAGTTCGATATTTGCGGGCCAAAAGAGATAAAACAAATGAAATTAACAGGGGCATGCGTGGCGTGTATTGGGATGACTGTATGGACCGTAGCAACGTCTCCAGATGGTACGCATTCTGCCAAGAGAACCGTGATTCGCCACGCTCCGGACATCCAGTAACGGTTGCAACACCGCGGAATGTCGGAGCCATTGAGGAAGCAATTTTGAACGACCGGCGAGCGCAACTGTGAACATTATCGCAACAGTTCAAATTTTCCTATGGTGCGGTGTACGGTATTGTTTGTGACATGTTGGAAGTTCGGAAGTTAGTGCTCCCCGGGTGTCTAAGAATGTGACGGACAACCGCAAGGGCCAGCAAATAATGGCAAACTTGGATCACGTAACACGTTACGCCGCAAATAGGCATGACTTTCTCGAAGGAATCGTCACAGGTGATGAGTCGTGGGTGTACGACTACACGCCTCAAACCAAGCAGGCCTCTATGGATTGAAAACATGTTGGTTCCTCAGTGCGAAAAAAATTCAAAGTGACTCAGTGTGTTAGGAAGGTACTTGTGACAGTGTTGTGGGATATGCATGGAGTGTTATTGGTGGACTTTGCTGAACATGGGATCAGTGTGAATACTGCAGCCTACATTAAAAGTTCGATTAAGTTGCGTCGTGCCCTTTGTGACAAACGCCACAACATTAATACTGACGGTGTCAAGCTTCTTCATGAGAATGACTGTCCTCATGTTGTTGCTGCTGTTCTACATCTACATCCATACTCCGCAAGCCACCTGGCGGTGTGTGGCGGAGGGTACCTTGAGTACCTCTATCGGTTCTCCCTTCTATTCTAGTCTCGTATTGTTCGTGGAAAGAAAAATTGTCTGTATGCCTCTGTGTGGGATCTAATCTCTCTGATTTTATCCTCATGGTCTCTTCGCGGGATATACGTAGGAGGGAGCAATGTACTGCTTGACTCCTCTGTGAAGGTATGTTCTCGAAACTTCAACAAAAGCCCGTACCGAGCTACTGAACGTCTCTCTTGTAGAGTATTCCACTGGAGTTTATCTATCATCTCCGTAACGCTTTCGCAATTACTAAATGATCCTGTAACGAAGCGCGCTGCTCTCCGTTGGATCTTCTTCTCTCTCTTCTATCAACCCTATCTGGTACGGATCCCACACCGGTGAGCAGTATTCAAGCAGTGGGCGAACAAGTGTACTGTAACCCACTTCCTTTGTTGTCGGACTGCATTTCCTTAGGTTCTTCCAATGAATCTCAGTCTGGCATCTACTTTACCGACGATTAATTGTATATGGTCATTCCATTTTAAATCGCTCCTAATGTCTACTCCCAGATAATTTATGGAATTAACTGCTTCCAGGTGCTGACCTACTATATTGTAGCTAAATGATAAAGGATCTTTTTTTCTATGTATTCGCAACACATTACACTTGTCTACATTGAGATTCAATTGCCATTCCCTGCACCACGCGTCAATTCGTTGCAGATCCTTCTGCATTTCAGTACAATTTTCCATTGTTGTTGTTGTGAGAAAATCGGCAAACTTGAGCGGGAGGTGATCCTGCACCCATCATACAGTCCTGTCCTTGCACCATCGGAATTCATGTTTGGTCCCACTAAGAAACTACCGGCCGCCGGCCAACATTGCGACAGATGCGGAAGTGAAATCATCAATCCGCATTTGGCTATATTCCAACAAAACGGACTTTTTCGATCAGTGCTTATTGAAACTGTTACCACGATGAGAGAAATTTGTTGAGAACGTTGGTGACTGTGTAGAAAAGTAGGTAAAAGATGTAAGTTCATTTGTGATTGTTTTTGTTTTGTTAGGTTCTATTTTTTTTAATAAAATTATTGTGCGTTACTTTCTGATCTTCCTTCGTAATAAAGTAGAGCAGTGGAACTTGTATTTTTAAAAAAGTTGTATGAATGACTGCGGAGCCGCGTCATCGCACTAAGCAGAATTGTGAGCGCGCCATTAAGCAGAGTACGTGCACGGTTCATGGCTGACGACTCTTATCTGGCGACGAGGAGCGGCGTGACCCTCTGAAAGGGCGACCCGCTTGCTGCTTAGGAGGCGGCCGTCTGGCGCTGCCATTCATAGCCCGACTTGTGGGTGGGTGGGCGGGGTGGGGGGGGGGGGGAGAGAGAGAGAGAGAGAGAGAGAGGCGCCGCCGCCGCCTCGCATAGCGCGGGCGCCATAGCCAGGTCAGCGACCATGCCTTTCTGCATGGGCTCCGTCGTTACAGTTAAGGACCCTGTACGCGCTGGGAAATTGGCATCGGCTCACCTTTACAGACGGTGTTCAAATGGTTCAAATGGCTCTGAGCACTATGGGACCCAACATCCATGGTCACCAGTCCCCTAGAACCTAGAACTACCTAAAACTAAATAACCTAAGGACAACACACAACACCCAGTCATACACAGACAGTGTATACCCAGAGAAATCGTTGTGTGTGATTGTTACGTTGTGTTGCGCTGCGGCTTTCAATTGAAGCGCAGCTATGGGTACTTCTTCGCAGGATTCACATAATTATGCGTGTGATCTTACTTATGGATTATTCCGTTACTCCTTGGTAGAACAATTTGACATATAAGGTTGAATAACAAGTACACTGTTTTTGTTCTACTGAGTTTCGCTTATTTCAAACTATTTTTCGGCTTATTGCGCCATCTTCAGAAAACAACTGACTAACGTCTGAAAAGGAGAGTATTTCTTAGGTAACCAAACATAATAAACAAGGATACAATACACATGCATAGACTGTTTTGCATCAAACTCGTTTTTCAACGTCGACATTACACACTACACAATGGACACTGTTAGGTATAATAAATTATTAAAGTACACAATATTAGTGGTTAAATGGTCATAAAGGTGAAGTTTGTGCGGTCCTGACAGTGGCTGAGAAACTGTTGAATTGAGCATTCGTCATTTATGTTGTGCAACAAACATGTTTTTTAACAATGTGAAGTAAACTTTAGACACTGGTCAGTATTAGACAAAATAATTAATACACACAATTGTGGAGTATTACGGGATATATGATTATGACGCCATAGTTTGTGAGCTCGTGATAACTGTCTGAGCACTAGTAACTTATGTTCTGCGACAAACGTGTTTTACATTGTAGATTACATTTTTATGAAATGGGTAGTATTAAACACAGTGCATGGTTAAAAATACACAATACTAAAGTACTGGAGTTTGTAGGATAAGCGAGGTAAGGAATAGGAAATTCTGTTGTCTTAATTTTGTGCTGCAGTGTACGTCATTCTGGCGGTGTGTTGGTATGTGGCTGGTTGATTGCATCATATGAAACTTGCAAGTGGAGATACGCTCAGCTGTAATTGGCCACTTAGAACCAGCTGCGAATTTTGAGCAACAGGTCTGTCTACCTCAAATGATTGTAACAGGCTTAGCTTTTTTCCTTGTGTAGGTATTTATTATGCTTAACAGTATCCATTGTGTAAAGTGTAATTTCAACCTTAAGAAACAAGTCTGATGGACGTCACTCCATGCGAGTGGAGAGTGTCTTTGCTTGCAATGTTTGGTTACCTAAGAACTTGTGTCCCTCTCAGCTGCTAGTAAGTTGTTTCCTACAGATGGCGCAATAAGCCTAAAACTGATTAGAAATAAACGAAAATCACTACAACAAAATAGTGTACCTGTTACTCAACCCTAAATATGCACGTACATAGGGAAAGGTGTCCTAAGGTCATATACCACAAGGGAAAATCCCTACTGTGGGTACATTTTATGAATTATAAGGTTTATTTTTTGTAAGTTAACATTAATAGCTATTAACCACACAGAGATTCGTGAATGAAAAGTATATTGCACCTCATATAATTATTACAATGTATCATTAGAAAGCTTTCACATTGTCACGTCATGAGTGCCGTTGAGCAAAATAACACACACTAATTTCTTTTTAGATATTCACTTTTATTTGCAAACGTCACCTGTAAACATAACAGAACTGCGGTTTATCTAATTATTGGTAGGATGTTAAATGCTTATTTTTGTTTGATTAAATTAAATAAGTATTTACCTGCCACCAAGTCTGTTTGCTGAATCGATCGCCAATTTGATTTCTGTTGGCTAGCTCAAATGTCAGTTTCCTTACATCATTAAATGTAAGTACACATAGCCTGGTTTCAAGGATCTTTAATATACTATAAAAGCTCAACTTCTAGCTCTGTTTGCTTTATCAGCTCCTACAGCTAGCTTAATCTTGCCTTCTACGCTCCTCCTTAAAGTAGGATGAGGAGCACCGAACAGTTATAAGGCACTTTGCCAAATCGTTTGCTTGTTGTTATCAGCGTCAGTAGCCTTCTGCACGCTCTCTGAATCCCGGTCACGCATTATCATTCATGAAAATGAACTCAGGGTCGAACGAACCCCTGAGAAGACCCACATGGGAAAGGCGGACAGGCCGGCCGCTGGTGGCCGAGCGGTTATAGGCGCTTCAGTCTGGAACCGCGCGACCACTACGGTCGCAGGTTCGAATTCTGCCTCGGGCATGGATGTGTGTGATGTCCTTAGGTTAGTTAGGTTTAAGTAGTTCTAAGTTCTAGGGGACTGATGACCTGAGATGTTAAGTCCCATAGTGCTCAGAGCCATTTGATTTTTTTTTTTTGAAAGGCGGACAGTGTCACAATGTCGTTGACTTGTGAGTGTGTCGTGTTCAAAGATTTGAAGGTCAGTAAGCCCATGCAACGTTATGCCTCACACACAATAACATCTGGACCACCAAAACGATCGTGTTTTACAAAGTTCCTGGATGCAGTACTTGCTCCCAAATGGTTCAAATGGCTCTGAGCACTATGGGACTTAATATCTGAGGTCATCAGTCCCCTAGAACTTAGGACTACTGAAACCTAACTAACCTCATCACACACATCCATGCCCGAGGTAGGATTCGAACCTGCGACCGTAGGTGGTTGGAGGTGCAAACAAATAAACGCTCACACAAAAAAATAAACGCTCATAAAATATTCCGGTCCACATGTCTGTTGCGTAACATTGCAACGTGTGCAGCAGTCGGGCAGTTTACACACTATTGCTCGAAATAGGCTTTTGTAAGCCATCTCCTTCCCGATTATTCTTCCAATGAATGTCAGTCTGACATCTGCCTTACCTGCGATTCCTTTTATGTGGCTGCCCACTTGAAATCGCTCTGTACGCATACTTCCAAATATTTTATGAACGTGACTGCTTCGAGTGGTTGTTCGGCAATTGTATAGTCATGCAATAATGGCTGTTTTTGTCTGGTAATGCAATAATACGCTACATTTGTTTATGCTGAGTCTCACCTGCCAGTACGTGTACCAAAAGACGTCGATATCGCCCAGGTCTCTGGAATAGTAGGAAAACACGCGTACACTAATTTTCAATGCATAACGTAGTCATTAAGCCGAATCTTGCATGCAAGACGTAGTCATTAAGTAGCAAACCAACCATGTTAGTTTTAGTACCTAGCAAAGTTGTTACTATAAGTAATTTTTCTTATTGTTTCAGGTGAGTATTCGCGGCTTGCGTATGTTTCTTCGCCACTTACAGTAAGTACAAAATATTAGTACTACAAATTCAATACGCTTGATTCTGATCTACATGAAATGTATTCGCAGTTGCTAACACCGACAACCATCAGCTGTATAATGGAATGACGACAATGAAAATTTGCGCAGCACCGGGACTCGAACCCGAATTTCCGTCTTATCGCGGACGGTCGCCTTAGCTTTTTTTTTTATCCCATTTTGTTCGTTACTGTTCGTTGCATATGTTCCAGGCGGACGTCTCATGACACCTGCTCATGTTCATCGTTCATACGTTCTCTCAGTTTTTTTACAAAGAACAGCTAGCCCTCAACCGAACACGCTGAGCTACCATGCCGACTAGCATCAGGTTATCCGAACATTCAACGCCAGACCCAAACTTTCACATGTTGTCAACCGTGTGTACAGCCTGTGCTCTCACATCCATTATCTACATTGCCGCATAGGAGCGAATAAATACGATACTATGTCTGTGTTGTTAAGAAGAACAACGCAATACTCCTATAATCGTTATTCGGAGTAACACTGGCATGGCAATATCGTGTTTATCCGCGGACACCAGGCAAGCAGCTTTCAAGTAAATGTCTCCTCTGTACGGGAATACACATAATGGACGTATGAGTACTGGTTATAGACACATGTTTGACGACATATGGAAGTCTGGATCTGACCGTGAGGGCATAATGGCGAATTCCGCTTCGAGCCCCAGCCCGGGAAAAATTTTCATTGTCGTCGTTCTGTTATACAGCTGATGGTTATTCTTATTCACAACTGCGAATACATTTCATGTGTTTCATAACGGCTGTATTCTCCGTGTTCCTAAGTTGGTAGTAGATGACTGCGAACACAACATCGTTTTTACAGTATTCTACGGAAGCCAGTTCATAGATGTAGGTCACTGATGGAATCGTGTTTACGATTGGAGTCCACGCCCTCAACGTCAGCTAAGACCTAAAGAAGGTGTATTCAGCCACCAAAACTGGTTGCAGTATGATCAAATAACAACAAAATGATGACTGTAGATGTTTCATTTTATTACGCAAGTGAATGGCTGAAGTCCCGCAGGCCATCAACCACAAGGATAGACATATAAAAACGTAATGTGTTATGGTTGGCAATCGATTTCGGTCTATAATTTAGACCATCTTCAGGCCTTAAGCTGGTGTCGGTGGACGGAGTAAGATACATAAGAACACGGAATGTCAGCTGCGAGGCAGTTACTGGACAACCTCTTCTCCACCGTGAGTTCTTAAAAATTTATTTGTTGGCTCGTTTATTGATCCATAATATTCTCAGCAACCGCCTGTATGCCCACATTGCAAAGGCATCAATTCTTCCTTCAGTATTTTCAGCCCTATAAGGGAAAAATGGAAACACCACGCTTTCCGGCACTCTCAATTTAGTAAGTCTGGTTAGGGTTCGGTCTTTCCAAATTACTGTCAGTTTCGATGCTGCGACCCCATGCAGAGCAGTTCTACGCTGTAAAGAGTCACACTCTTTTTGAAGAGTTTGTGACACTTGCACAGAATGACAGTTCTACGGAGATGGAATGTGTTGACATTTGCACGGAGTCCAGGACACTGTAGGATGCACCGGCCTGTCCACCGCTACCTATGACGTATTCTGGAGAAGGCCAAAGCCCATGTTCTGACAGAGTTCCATGTCCTTGCACCAGTTCGTAGTGTGCGCGGCTTTCTCCCAGAGTTCAGTACTTCAGTTGACCTCTGACTGGCAAGTAATGTTCTGTGATTTAGTTCTGAGATAACTGAGTTCACCGAGACCACCAAAGGGAAGCCTTTACGATTTACAACGGTCGTCAGTATATAGTGGACTATACAAACAAGAAGTGACTTAATGGCGGGGTGTAAACTTTAAAAAGAAAAAATGGAAAAGAAGACTATCCACAAAAAATAACATAGTATTAAAGGAAGGTAGCCACGTTTTTATTTCAGGTAAAGAAGCAAATGAAGTTCGAAAACGTTTTGTCAGCGCAAAGAAAGGTGCAAAAGGAACAGACACTACAGTTACATCTGTTTACGTTGAAGCAGTAGGGCAGTTCTTCAGCTGAAGTTACGACTTAGTAACATCGTTACTATCACACAGAAGGGCGAAACAATCGTTACATTGCATTAGGCGAAAGTATATGAGATCTACAAAAGATCCCACCGATTCACCGAACGAGGTGGCAGTGGTTAACACTCTGGACTCGCATTCGGAATGACGACGGTTCAAACCCACGTCCGGCCGTCATCATTTAGGTTTTCCATCATTTCTCGAAATCGCTTTGGGCAAATGACGGGATGGGTCCTTTAAAAGGACTCTGCTGACTTCCTTCCCTAATCCGACGGAACCGATGACCTCGTTGCTTGGTCCCCTCCCCCAAATCAACCAGCCAACCCACCGATTCTGGTGGAATATACAGGGTGATTCAAAAAGAATACCACAACTTTAAAAATGTGTATTTAATGAAAGAAACATAATATAACCTTCTGTTATACATCATTACAAAGAGTATTTAAAAAGGTTTTTTTCACTCAAAAACAAGTTCAGAGATGTTCAATATGGCCCCCTCCAGACACACGAGCAATATCAACCCGATACTCCAACTCGTTCCACACTCTCTGTAGCATATCAGGCGTAACAGTTTGGATAGCTGCTGTTATTTCTCGTTTCAAATCATCAATGGTGGCTGGGAGAGGTGGCCGAAACACCATATCCTTAACATACCCCCATAAGAAAAAATCGCAGAGGGTAAGATCAGGGCTTCTTGGAGGCCAGTGATGACGTGCTTTGTCACGGGCTGCCTGGCGGCCGATCCATCGCCTCGGGTAGTTGATGTTCAAGTAGTTACGGACAGATAAGTGCCAATGTGGTGGCGCTCCATCCTGTGAAATATGAATTGTTGTGCTTCTTGTTCGAGCTGAGGGAACAGCCAATTCTCTAACATCTCCAGATACTGTAGTCCAGTTACAGTAGCACCTTCGAAGAAAAAGGGACCAAAAACTTTGTTGGCTGAAATGGCGAACAAATGTACAACTAAATGAAACTTTATAGCTCCCTTAATTCGCCGACAGATAGTGCTTAGCTCTGCCTTTTATCGTTGCAGAGTTTTAAATTCCTAAAGTTGTGGTATTCTTTTTGAATCACCCTGTACTTGCAAGAAAATGATTTACCGCCGATGAATGATGGTAGAAATTCTTTGCTTGCAGATCATAACAGGCGACCGTGTGACAGAATACTGGTGTTTGCCAGTGAAAAATGAAAAACGTGTTTATCAAACTACGAAACATAGTTGTTTATACTCCTCGCCGATTAATAGTTCTTTAGAGGAAACAAACACCATTCCAGTTTTTCCAAATAAAAAGCGAAAAAACTATGAACATTTTTAAAGCTGTTAAAACTAACGTGTCTGGATGGAACTCTGGGTGTTCAATGAGGGCTACGAAATTGCCATTGCCCAAGCAGCTAATCGTTTGTTTCCTGGAACAGAGATTACTAGTTGCAGTCATGTTTGTAGAAACAGGTTCAGTGTTGCGGCCTCGTTTCGGCCTATAAGGAAAGCGAGGAAATATGCTGTCAGATAAGAATGTGTCCTGTTCTAGCACATGTTCGATAGAAATGTTGAGACGATGGTTGGCTGTGTATTCAAGACAGCACGCCTGAAAACCGACAGGTTTATGACTTTTTGGATCAATGGCTCGATAAAGAACATATGGCAAGAGAGATGTGAAACTTCAGAGGAAGGCGCCATCGCACTAATTACGTCTCTGAAGGATGGAACCGAAGAACAAACACATTAATATCAAAATTTCATCCAGATGTTTTCTGGTTAGTGAAAAATCTCCGAGAAGATGAGTATCATGGCTACAAGTGTGACCGTCTGTTTTTAAAGTTTGGTGGGAAGAGAGAGAAGGAAGGGAAAAAAAAGAGTCAGCAATAAAGACTGACGAAACGGTTTCAAAGGCTTTAGAGAAAATCCATAGTGAGGGATACTTAAAAACATTGCTGAGTTGTGTGGCCTACGCATAGCAATTACAATAACGAAGAAAATGTTAGATTCATTGAAAAATCTGTAAATTTTGAAATGTAGTTTCATGTAACCATTGGCAGTCACGTAAATATTGTAAGTAAAACTAATGGGGGACTGAAAGGGACTACCTCTTTGTGGTGTTCCCTGGAAACGACACAAAGTCGACTAAATGTCACTTAAAATTTGCGACATATCCTCTAATGAAGACAACAAGACTGTCTCAAAGGCCAAGCCTTTTCTAGGGAATATTCGCAACATTTGCTTGAGAGGTTTTTGGAACCAAAATCTGTGTGGCGGACACCGAATACAAAATCTTTGCAGCGGAAACGCAGGCAAATGACATGCATCTCCATTAGAAGACGTGCAAACCAGCATAAAACTGGTAAAGACAAAATAAATTATCATAAAAAGGTGACTGACACACAGCTTTGCAACTTTTCAACCTATGTAAAAACTGTTGAGGATGCGACTAGGCGAACAAGAGCGCTCAAGCTCGTCCGCCACCTCGGTTGTGTGGACGCTCTTTGTGAAATGGACGAAAGTGCAAACAGTGTTCTGCCTTCATAGGAATGACCATACAGGCGCAGTGCTTAAGGGGAGAATCCACTCAAAAATTTAACTTTCTTCTACTTTGCGGGTAGCAACAAAATTTCAAAAATACCCAAGTCTTGAAATCCATAACGTCACTGTTTTTCAAGTTTTGGATTTTTAATATGATTTTAATGGTATTCTCGAAAATCTTTTTTTTTTTTTGTATTCACACCATAATTTTCACATGCCACATTTTGTAGGTACATTCACAAGACATAGTTCAAGGGTTCCGTACATTCATTTTATGAGAAATATTAGTAATTTGTTTTCAGCGTTTATTTACAATTTTAACCGTAAATTTTCTTTAATTATCGGTGCATAAATGCGATAATAAATTAAACTAATTACATTTTCGATAATATTAATGGATAGAAATATGCAAACACTTCAAGATTACTAATTGTAAAAAATCTCTTATCATCATCATCATCATCATTTAAGTCTGATTATGCCTTTCAGCGTTCAGTCTGGAGCATAGTTCCCCTTATAAAATTCCTCCATCATCCCCTATTCAGTGCTAGCATTGGTGCCTCTTCTGACGTTAAGCCTATTACTTCAAAATCATTCTTAACCGAATCCAGGTACCTTCTCCTTGGTCTACCCCGACTCCTCCTACCCTCTACTGCTGAACCCACGAGTCTCTTGGGTAACCTTGCTTCTCCCATACGTGTAACATGACCTAAGTCTGTTCGCCCTGACTGCTACATCTATAGAGCTCATTCCATGCTGGTTAATATTTATGATAAAAAGTTGGCACTGAGCTTAGAAAAACAAACTTATGGGAAAATGGATTTTAACATTTTATCAAAAATTAATGTTACTGCAAGACACATACCCATTAAAATTCACCGGCATCAAAACGCTTTCCCTTCCTGCTTATGTGAGGCTGCTTCTTGTAATTTCAAGATCAGGATAGCCTTTTTCTTGAATTTTCTAAATAAAAATCTACTTTCAGTCCATTTGAAGAGATGCAGTGTTAGCTGATATCAGGTTGCAAGCCAATGGCTGTTTCCTTGGAGCTTGTTGATGGTACTGATCAGGATTCAGTGCATTCCCTAATTTCTTTTTATACAGTCAGCAGACAAAACAATTAATTTGCAGCGACTGGCTGCCAGTTGTTTCGCTTCAGTTTTCTTGGAAATCTTGCAACTTGATTTTCCCAGTTTGAGTTTAAGCAGATTCGGAGAAATGGTGGTTCTTCTCGAGGTGACTGAAACCAAAAATTAACTGTGGCATCTTTCGTTGTGCCACATCGCCTTATTTCAAACATTTCTTAGACGTACTTGTAATTCGAATCTGCCAAATCGTTTTGGGATCTGAGAGTAAACATTCTAAAGATGTGAAATAGCCATCATTTTGTAACTAACGTTTTAGGGTTCAGTCACTCCTTAGAAAGGAGGGTAGCTGTTTTGAAAGGGATAAAAAGTAATACGATGGTCGGGTTAGAAACTTCAAAGCGGCCAGACATATCAACGTCAACGTATCAGTGCAGAATGCCTAGTCTATAAGTTTATAGTATGTGATGGTACCTTGATACGTTTAGTGTTCTATTAATCTGCTTCAAAACTTTGAACACGACGAAAAAATTAAGCTTACAACAACTTCACAATAGACTGCGTGCAAAAGATTATGGTCACCTGGAAGATGAACAGCGGGAACTCGACGTGGAAAAGTAAAAAAGGAAAAAAAAACTGGCCACGAGACGCGTTAATGAGCCGCGCTGAAGCCAAACACGGTTGCTCACTGCTGTGGTGTGAGCGCGAGCCAGCTAGCACGCTAGACTTTTCAGTGTGCGTGCACCTGTGAGAAACGGTCAGCCCAGAAGAGCCCCGATCTCCGTGCAAATGTCACATTTATTCCAAACCCCTTTCTGAACCTGAGCCCAGATACACAAAGGGATCAATTCTTCATATTCTGATAGTACACTAGTAGCTGGTAATGACTTAGGCCTTTCAATTATCACATAGTCATTCTCTTATTTACTAAAAACACAAATTTCTCTCTTAACTCTGTTCAGTATTTCGTTTATTCCCACTCTCGATTCTGAGCACAGTATGGTATCAACAGCGAATCTTCGTCCTCCAATTCGGGTCCCCCCAGTCCAGCCATGAACCCTTTTTCTCGTAAAATATACTCGGCACATGTTGCGAAGAACTGGTGATAGAATATATCCCTCTATAACTCCTTTACATGGTTGAAAAGGACTTTAAATTGTCTTATTAAGCCTAATTACTGCCTTGCAATGAGAGTAGAGATTTCTGATAAGGGTAATAAGGTGACCCGAAACGCCCATTTCTGCTAGCACACTCCACGGTTCTTTCCATCGAACACTGTCGAAAACCTTGCTATACGATCGATCAAAAAGTATCCGTTCGAAGAGCGCACGGTCCAAAATCGGTATGCCGATCAAGCAGACCTGCCTGGTTAAAGATACCTGCTTGGTAAAACTCTGTGTCTGAAGAAGTCCATATCCACCTGCTGCATATCCTCGTCCGACAGAAGTCATCGTCCCTTCAAGGACTGTAGGACGGGTGCTCGAGTGTCTTCCACCTGAGTTCGCGTAACTTGTGCGTTACGACATTTGTGATACGGCAACTTGCGTTATCACGCAGCAGCAGCGCCCTTGTCGCAGTTTTCCACAAAGGTGGTTTTCGACATACTTGCTGCCACGTACAAGTTGTTCTTTCTCCGACGGATGTCTACCGGTGTTTGTTCTTCGGCAGCCGAGAAAAGAATAAAAGCTTGCTGGTCGTGTTTGGCGAAATTATTACCAAATGCATCCACATCTAAAGTTTCCGCATTTACCACACGCACGCCGGTAAGACGCGAGTGCCACACTAAACCGTTGCCTATATGTCGTATACACCAGCATCGGAGTCGCACTACGTTGCATATTAGCTGAAGCAAAGCCCTCAAACGGAAATTTTTTGATCGTCCCTTATACAGATGGGTACAAAAAAATGTATCCACTGTTTAAAAATCCATAACTGGCAAACTAACTGACGGAGTTCTCATCTTCGGTAGTGTAATAGTTTGTAGTTCCGGCAATCGCCACACAAGCGTTGTATTGCGTTGTTTTGTTTTGTCAGATGACAGTCTCCAGGTAGTGTTTTGTTCTTAGTTACACCTAGTTACCCGAGTAAACCAATCCAAAAGAAAGCACGCGTTGACAGATGTGAAAATTACCGAACTATCAGTTTAATGCGTCACGGCTGCAAAATACTAACGCGAATTCTTTACAGACGAATGGAAAAACTGGTAGAAGCCGACCTCGGGGAAGATCAGTTTGGATTCCGTAGAAATATGGGAACACGTGAGGCAATACTGACCCTACGACTTATCTTAGAAGCTAGATTTAAAAAAGGCAAACCTACGTTTCTAGCATTTGTAGACTTGGAGAAAGCTGTTGAAAATGTTGACTGGAATACGCTCTTTAAAAGTCTGAAGGTGGCAGGGGTAAAATACAAGGAGCGAAAGGCAATTTACAATTTGTACAGAAACCAGATGGCAGTTATATAAGAGTCGAGGGACATGAAAGGGAAGCAGTGGTTGGGAAGGGAGTGAGACAGGGTTGTAGCCTCTCCCCGATGTTATTCAATCTGTATATTGAGCAAGCAGTAAAGGAAACAAAATTCGGAATAGGTATTAAAATCCATGGAGAAGAAATAAAAACTTTGAGGTTCGCCGATGACTTTGTAATTCTATCAGAGACAGCAAAGGACTTGGAAGAGCAGTTGAACTGAATGAACAGTGGTTGGTTGGTTGGTTTGGGGAAGGAGACCAGACAGCGTGGTCATCGGTCTCATCGGATTAGGGAAGGATGGGGAAGGAAGTCGACCGTGCCCTTTCAGAGGAACCACCCCGGCATTTGCCTGGAGTGATTTAGGGAAATCACGGAAAACCTAAATCAGGATGGCCGGACGCGGGATTGAACCGTCGTCCTTCCGAATGCGAGTCCAGTGGGAATGGACAGTGTCTTGAAGGGAGGATATAAGACGAACATCAACAAAAGCAAAACGAGGATAATGGAATGTAGTCGAATTAAGTCGGGTGATGCTGAGGGAATTAGATTAGGAAATGAGACACTTAAAGTAGTAAATGAGTTTTGCTATTTGGGGAGCAAAATAACTGATGATGGTCGAAGTAGAGAGGATATAAAGTGTAGACTGGCAATGGCAAGGAAAGCGTTTCTGAAGAAGAGAAATTTGTTAACATCGAGTATAGATTTAAGTGTCAGGAAGTCGTTTCTGAAAGTATTTGTATGGAGTGTAGCCATGTATGGAAGTGATACATGGACGATAAATAGTTTGGACAAGAAGAGAATAGAAACTTTCGAAATGTGGTGCTACAGAAGAATGCTGAAGATTAGATGGGTAGATCACATAACTAATGAGGAGGTATTGAGTAGGGTTGGGGAGGAGTTTGTGGCACAACTTGACTAGAAGAAGGGATCGGTTGGCAGGGCATATTCTGAGGCATTAAGGGATCACCAGTTTAGTATTGGAGGGCAGCGTGGAGGGTAAAAGTCGTAGAGGGAAACCAAGAGATGAATACACTAAGCAGATTCAGAAGGATGTAGGTTGCAGTAGGTACTGGGAGACGATAAAGCTTGCACAGAATAGAGTAGCATGGAGAGCTGCATCAAACCAGTCTCAGGACTGAAGACCACAACAACAACAACAACTAGTAAACATGGCTGGCGCAAGGCTTACATTCGATGAAAGGAAGTCAGTTTTGTAGTGGTATTTTAACTACGAAAACATTAATGAGGTTCAACGGCAATGGCGAAATGAATATCAAACAAAGCCACCAACACGTTTAACGATTCGTCGCATTCGAGACAAATTTGAAGCCTAAGGCTGGGTTAAGGATGCACATAAACAACGATCTGGACGACCTGAAACAGTAACAAGTCCAGCTAACTCCCGTCGTGTGTTAAACAATTCACTCGCTCACCTCAGAAGTCTGTGGGACAGTGTGCCCGTGAAACTGGAGTGAGTCGCTCAAGTGTTAGGCGAATTTTGAAGAAAGCAAAGTGCAAGTGCTACATCCCACGATTGCTACACGCAATGAACGAGGACGACCCAGATCGTAGAATGGAGTACTGATAGTGGTTTACTAACAAGGTGCGCAACGATGAAGAGTTTGCAGAGATGATTGTGTGGTCTTATGAGGCACAGTTCAAACTCAATGGTACAGTAAATCGCCACAATTGCATCTACTGGGCCGCCGAAAATCCGAACGTCCATATAGACAGAGCCGTGAATTTGCCAGGAGTAAATGTGTGGTGTGCGTTGTCTTACCGAGGCTTGATTGGGCCATTCTTCTTTGACGGCACAGTTACCGGTGAGGTGTACCTTCAGGAGCTTCAGACACCCGTTTTACCTGCCATCCGAGACTTGTATGGAGACGGAAGAGTCTACTTTCAACAAGATGGTGCCCCAGCCCACTACCAAAATCATTTGGGGCGTATCTCGAAAAAATCTACCATGAAGATGGATAGGCCGTAGAGGTGATGTGGAGTATCCACCACGTTCCCCAGACCTAACTCCTCTGGACTTTTACCTGTGAGGAACACTAAAGGGCGTCGTTTATCGACAAAAGCCACGCACATTGGATGAACTTCGAGAATCCATCGTACATTCATGTGCAAATATCCAACTGAACACGTTGCAGTTCGGCGGCATCGTTTGCGTGTGGATGTTAATAGTGACCATTTCGAACACCTTCAGTGATATCTTTAAGTTGGACTTTAAGCTACACTTTCACGAAAATTGAGACAACCCCGTCAATTAGTTTGCAAGTTATGGACTTTTAAACAGTGGATACATTTTTTTGGACCCCTCTGTATAATCAAAGAGCTAAGAGGGTACTGAATTCTCTGCACTCCTCAATTAGCTGAATGACGTTGAGAATTTTCTATCTTGTCCTTTTCTTATTATGTACAAACCCAGCTTGGTTTGGTGATATTTCTTTAAGTAGGCTCTCAGGCCTTTATGGATGATATTCAGAAGAATCTTACGGGCGTTTCATCTACAGTAGCAGGGAGGTGAACGCTTCGTGAAAAGCCTGTTGTCGAGAGAGGATGGAAAGTTTTGTCACGCCGGGGGTGAAGCCGTGGGGAGAGGCTGGGTCGCCGTTAGGGGAGGGTGCCACCCCAGGCACAAGGGCACCCCTGGCCGCCGACAAATGGCGGACATAGCGCCCGCACGCCGCGCTGGCCCCTGCGTTTTTCATTTCCCCTGACGCCGGGCTCCACGGCTCTGCAGGCCGGATAGCCGCCATTGCGCAGCAGAAAGATTACTTCCATTTGCTGCGAAAAGCGTTGCGCCCACGGCGTCTTACTTTCGAAAGTAAGCTGGTAGCCAGGTTTGCGTGCTCACGAAACTCATTTTTCCAGAAACTGACCATGTAGAAAACAACTATGAGTCTCGTTTAAATTACACACTCTAGACATACTGCCTCAATCCGTCGGCACACGGACCGTGTTGTCGAACGTCAATATCGAGCGTGCCGAGTTGAACGTGCTGCTGAACGCTCAGGAACGATGCGATTTGTGCATACGGTACGTGGGTCCCAACATGGTATACGCGATCGCGACGCACTCCAGCGGCAGTTGTGGGATATTTCTATTCGTATATCACATTGTTTACTCAACGGGTGCGCGTAAAATTCCCACGCTAGTTCTATTAAAACGCACGTTTCCTCCATTGTCCATATCCTAGTCACGTTGTTCTGTACACAAAAACATCACTATCGATGTACATGTTTTAAGACAAAAAGGGAAGTACCATGTTCAATTAGTAAGGACACGGGCTTATAAAAGTTCCATTACAAACAGTGCGACACAAATTTGCAATAGTTCTCCACACAAGATAAACGTTATTATGTCTTTCTCACATTTTGGTAAAACCCTTAGGTCATTCTTACTTGATCTGTGTTCCTACCCAGTAGCAGACTCTTTAAAAGACGTGAATTACGAGACTCAAAAGACAAAGGAACAAACTATCTTCATACAAGTGGTGGTGATTAGTGTTTAACGTCCCGTCGACAACGAGATCATTAGAGACGGAGCGCAAGCTCGGGTTACGGAAGGATGTGGAAGGAAATAGGCCGTGCCCTTTCAAAGGAACCATCTCGGCACTTGCCTGAAACGATTTAGGGAAATCACGGAAAACCTAAATCAGGATGGCCGGAAACGGGATTGAACCATCGTCCTCCCGAATGCGAGTCCAGTGTGCTAACCACTGCGCCACCTCGCTCGGTTATCTTCATACAAGTAGCGCAAGCTGTCCTGTAGATTAAGTCAATCGAACAAACTCACTCCTCAAAAGAAGGTGAACTTATGTTTACGTAACATCAAATATGTAGTATATACTTACATTAAACTAATAATAAAGCATCATAACCTATTAAATACGCGAATGTTACGAAAAAAAAATTTTAAGTTTCGGGTTGACACGAACCATCGTTCTGTCCCTAACCTAGTCGCGGATCGTTGACGCTACTCACTACACTAAAGTGACAACAATTCGTATGTGGACAATTCTGACATTTTACTACTTGCTAAATGCTTTAATCTTAGCTGTGTCACTACCTGAAATTTAATTATAACAAATTGTACCAAGAACAATGGATTTTTTTGTGGATCCTCAGTGTGTCACTACATTCAAATGACATTCTCTCCTAATACGCAAGTTACAATAATTCTTTTGCCACGAATATGACATTTCTCATTATTTTATTGCAACGAATCACACAGCTAATCAAGGGATTTTCGAGCGATTCTCAATTTGCTGGGGCTCAGAAACGGCATATATACGTACAGTATGAACTGAATGCCAATATGGCTCCTCACAGCTCTGTGCTGAAGGGAGATGGCGTGCGTGTGACGTAGGTGGCGTTGTGAGATCTGATTGGTCAACTCTCAGACGCACGCTGAGAATATCTGACATGCTAGATATTGCTCTGCACGTTCGGAAAGACTCCCGAAACGCGCTGTTCCACGCTATGACATCAAAACTCGGCACGCACAACGCTCAACGTTCGGATGCACGGTCCGTGTGCCGACGGATTTAGGGACAGTGATCGCCCGTGAGGTTTTTTAATTTATTGGATGCAAACGAAAATTGTTTATTATTTATCACAGTGGTGTATAAGAAATCTAGACAAACAATTTGATGTAACACACTGATGATGTTGGTGATGATCGTATGGCATTGATGACCGAGATTCCCCATCTTGTGAAGTTCGGCCGCCGAGATGCCTTTCCAGTGTGTGCCACATTGGGCGACTTGAGTACCGATAATAGTGAAATGATGACAACACCCAGTCCCTGAGTGGAGAAAGTCTCTGATCCGGCTGAGAATCTAACCGGGCTCGCTGCATGATAGACGCGTTGACTGCTCAGCTGAGGAGCCGGACATACAAAACACTTGTCCATCAAGTCGGAAAACTACCGCAAATTGGGCTACAAAAGCCACGCAAGCTACAGCGTGCGCGAGATATTCAACATTCAGTCCTTGCGTACGAACAGTTGGCCCTAGAAAGAAAAAAAAGCGTTTCTGATAGAGGCAGCAGTTTCCATGTTATTTAAGAAAAACGTACAAAAGAGGACTTTAAACGCACCTCCACCCCCAACCCAACACTTAGCCCCTCCCACCACAGGTCAGGATTTTTAGTTCAGTATGTTATTCAAGCCACTCCCTCCTACCGCTGTAGAAAGATACACATACAATATTATTTCTCATATCATACCTCTCTTGGTCCTCACTGACTGGGCTATTATACCACTGGCATAGTCGACTATCTCGTTAACGTTATTAATTTAAACTTCCCCATACTGAAATAAAAGCCAGCCGAAGTGGCCGTGCGGTTAAAGGCGCTGCAGTCTGGAACCGCAAGACCGCTACGGTCGCAGGTTCGAATCCTGCCTCGGGCATGGATGTTTGTGATGTCCTTAGGTTAGTTAGGTTTAAGTAGTTCTAAGTTCTAGGGGACTAATGACCTCAGCAGTTGAGTCCCATAGTGCTCAGAGCCATTTTTTGAACTGAAATAAAAATGACTTTTATATACGTTATGCATAAACTAATCACACTTGAAATTCGATCTCAACTTAGTTGCTACAAGCACAGTAGGAAGGACAAACAAAGGAAACGATTCAACTTAATTTTATCTCTAGTTCCTCACGTCTGGTTGACGCTGAGTCCGCAACTGTAGTTCACTGAATGAAAAACGGCTCCAGTTGCTTTTTTAAACTTTATTAAGTTCACACGACCTGTTCCGGCCTTTATATTAGGCCATTATCAAGTGTATCTGGAAGTTATGATGTAGACAAGCAACATCAACAGACTAATTTTCAGACACAGTTGACACTGGCGTAATATAAAGTCCGAAACCTGTCATGCAAACTTAATAAAGTTCTGAAAAAAACAACTGGAGCAGCTGTTTATTAATTTAATGTTACATTGATGATGTTAGATAAAATTTACACAGACGTCAATTTTACAGTTAGTAGGTGCACGAGTAAGTCAGTGAACATTAGTCTAAAAACTGAAGACCAGAAAGAGTCCATATGGGAATTTTGTTCAGCGGTAAAAGGTAATGCCATAAACAACATATTAAAATTCTTACCAGTGGGGGTCCCGGCGGAGGTTCGATTCCTCGCTCGGGCATGGGTGTGTGTGTTTGTCCTTAGGATAATTTAGGTTAAGTAGTGTGTAAACTTAGGGACTGATGACCTTAGCAGTTAAGTCCCATAAGATTTCACACACATTTGAGCATTTTTTGAACATACCAGTGGGGAGTGAATGTAGGGCTGGGGTGCGTTTGAAGGCTACTTTTGTACAGTTTTCTTGAATAACTCTAAATCTGCGGCGTCTAGCGGAAACGTATCCCGGTGCAAAATTACACTATATTTCCTACAAAAAAAGGTTCTTCTCATTTCCTGTCTAGGACCTGTAGTTAGTGCACAGAGAGCGACAGAATATCGAAAATCTTGCACCCCGCGCATGCGCTGTTGCTTAGGTGGTTTTCTGTAGGCCAGTTTGACAGTTTCCTATAAGGCAGATCGTCAGTGTCCTGCATCAGACTGTTCGTCTAGACCTCCTCTACACACTGTGGTTCGTTGTAAACAATTATCGTTTACACCCTGCCTCAGGTCACAAGAGCAGTATCATTATCTTCGTCTTTTACTTTTATCCCGTACCCACACGGGGTAGGCATGGTTATTATCGGATTAGCATTGTTAATGGTAAGGGTGGCCTGACGCCCTTTCTGACCTCACTCCACTCCCCCCCTCCCCACCCCCTGGAAGGAATTCGTGTACTCCAACTGTCAGCGTGTAGTTTTATCCATGTGCAATTGTGCGGAAGATTTCTAATGTCTACGAATCGTGTAACTGATGTGGAACGTGGGTATCAGCCCGTTATTCACTCGAACGAATTTGGGAAACCGCCTAAACCTACATTCGTGCCTGCCCACACAGGCCCTCGTTGTTAATCTGCCAGGCGGACTTGATCCACGCCGGCCGGGGTGGCCTTGCTACAGTCTGGAACCGCGCGACCGCTACGGTCGCAGGTTCGAATCCTGCCTCGGGCATGGATGTGTGTGGTGTCCTTAGGTTAGTTAGGTTTAAGTAGTTCTAAGTTCTAGGGGACTGATGACCTCAGAAGTTAAGTCCCATAGTGCTCAGAGCCATTTGAACCACAGTTGGCGTGCCTCCCGAATCCTGGGAGCGGCATGCTAACACTAGCCGCTTTGCAGGCAAGTAAAATTTGTATCATTACCAGTTTTGGCTTATTACCATGTCAGCATCAGGCCATTTGAATACGTTACATAGTAGCTAGTCGAGAAAGTGACGTAAACTGTTAGGTGGTGGTTGTTCCCAGGCTGAGCCACATCTTGTTTATCTTAGAAATGTCTTCGTTGGAGGCATGCTGGTCATTTTGGCATCAATATTTTACACGAATTATTTAATATTCTCTCTGTATGTCAGATTTTTTACCTATGCTTAAAGGGCCATAATCAAGTACCAATTTATCAGCCGACAGACCGGCAAGTTGTATTTGTGTGGGGTTGTTGGCCGACAGACCGACCGACCGACAGATATTTCTTATCTGTCGGGTGGTGGATTGGGTATGACTACCCGGGAGCCGGGCCCAACTTTGCCCAACAAACTGTGCCCGATGTAGCGCTGTCGTGCCTACCGCGTAACGAAAGTTCGTGTTCTGATTCCATTGCGTGGGACTAAAAGTTGTTCAGATATGGCTAACATGAGTGGTTGCGAGGTGGCAAATACTTTTGATCACAGTTTCTGGATAAGTTTAAAGATTAGGTGTTTGTGGGACACGTCGTGCGAGGAGTATAGCAAGAGAGATGCAAGAAATGAACCACTTGTCTCATTTGTAACGTATCCTTGTGGTTTCATGTGGCACACAGATGCAGTACGACATATATACTTTAATGGAAAAAAAGTCCTTCAGCTATTCATATTTAGGTTTTACTTCCGTTACTTATTGAAAATGAAATCTAAAAATTGATATACAGACCCTAGATTTTAGATTTCGTTTCCGATACATACAGAAATAAAACCTATAGATCGAAATAAAGACAATTGACGGTCTTGTGTTCATAAAATATACTTACCTATTTGTAGCAAGTGTCAACCCAGCCTCCACACCTTCTGCTATGAAGAGTTGTTACGTACATCATTTCTTATGCATCTGTTGCTGTATTTATTACACGATGTGTGGGCCACCATCGTTTGTTGTATTTCTTCTTTTAATTTGAAATTAGTTTCTTAACTTGCAGTTTCTGTACTACATTCATAAAAATTCATGAACTTTACATCAACTTAATTTGTTTTATTTGTTTTGCTTTACCATAGTGTATTTACTCAGGCAACGTTAAATCGTGTCGCATCATTTTCGATCATACTTCTGGGGAAAGAACTGCACCGTATTTGAAGACCTTGTAACTCCTGCCTTTGGCTATAAACTGTAATGTAGCTAACAGCCTCTCCTCGCCGTTTACAGCTTCTGTGATGACTGAATTCTTTTTCGTCAAATAACGTTTGATGACCATCAGCAGCTCTGATAGCATGTTTCAGCCATTCTTAAATAATTCTGGATATCATCCCCTCCCACTTCCATAAGTAACAGAGCGTAAGTGCATTAGCCATTTGTTTGCCCACTGATTTCTCTTGGCTTTCTTTTGCCCTTGTTGGCACCAAAATAGCCAAGGCAAATCGCCTATTGAATAATGAGCGCCATCTCGTAGAACATAACCTCAGTAACCGCAAGATAAACAATTGCCAACTTGCGGTAGGAACAGGCGGCGAAAGAAGCGCTGAACGCAGTGGGTCGTGCAGCTCTTAGACTGCCACGAAATTGGTCGGTCGATGAATTGGTGAGTGTGTAGGGCCCTTAAGATTGGAAACAAACAGACTTGACTTTTTATACTAGCAGCTTGTTTTGTCATTGTCAGAAGACAACTAAGTAGAGTTCACAAACGGCTCTAGTATTTAGAAAGCCAAATATCAGAAACAAAGACTTACAGCACAATAGAGTCTTTGGTTATGACACTAGGTGATAAATGTCAAATCGAATGTGGTTCAAAAGGCTGTGAGCACTATGGTCATCAGTCCCCTAGAACTTAGAACTACTTAAACCTGACTAACCTAAGGACAGCACACAACACCCAGTCATCACGAGGCAGAGAAAATCCTTGACCCCGCCGGGAATCGAACCCGGGAACCCGGGCGTGGGAAGCGAGAACGCTACCGCATGACCACGAGCTGCGGACAAAAATCGACTGTGCAACAAACGTTTTATGCACCTCACATGTTTATACAGTGTTAACTAGTAATTTACAAAACGAATAACATCGAACACATTACATAATAAAATCACACACAATTAAACTATACAAGTTGTATGAAACACATATTGTTTTTCAACCTTAAATATGAAATTCTTCTACCAAGATGTGCTTTATGTATGATTTACGCGGTTCTTGGACATAGTTTGCGAATTATCAAACAATGAGATTTTCACTCTGCAGCAGAGTGTGCGCTGATATGAAACTTCCTGGCAGATTAAAACTGTGTGCCCGACCGAGACTCGATTTCGGGACCTTTGCCTTTCGCGGGCAAGTGCCAGGAGCACTCTTATCTGAGCTACCGAAGCACGACTCTCGCCCGGTACTCACAGCTTTACTTCTGCCAGTATCTCGCCTCCTACCTCCCAAACTTTACAGAAGCTCTCCTGCGAACCTTGCAGAACTAGCACTCCTGAAAGAAAGGATATAGCGGAGACATGGCTTAGCCACAGCCTGGGGGATGTTTCCAGAATGAGATTTTCACTCTGCAGCGGAGTGTGCGCTGATATGAAACATCTGTGAGTCGTGCTTCGGTAGCTCAGATGGCAGCCGGCACGGTAGCTCAGCGTGTTCGGTCAGAGGGTTAGCTGCCCTCTGTAATAAAAAAACTGAGTTAATCGATCAACAACGAACTTAAACGGATGTCTTACGACGTCCGCCCCGAGCAGACACAACGAACAAAAGCGAACAAAATGAGATTAAAAAAAAAAAAAATAAAAAAAAAAAAGATGGTAGAGCCGTTGCCCGTGAAAGGCAAAGGTCCCGACTTCGAGTCTCGGTCGGGCACACAGTTTTAATCTGCCAGGAAGTTTCAATTTCAAACAGTTAATTTTACGTCATTTCAGTGATTATTCTTTTCTCGTGCATATTATAAAATAGCCCGAGGATGGCAGAATATGCTCCAAATCAGTAGCAAATGTATTAAATTAAGAAAGAATAAGTAATTTGATTACTAGCGGAACAAAACAAATAATTTGATAAATATTGACCAGTCAAGTCATGAAAATTATCAGATTTTAACTTAATCAGCATCCTATACTGTTCTGGAAATCCATATGATTATGTCTGTACTGTAAGCTTACTGCTCTTGCGAATGAATTCGACTCCAGAAAAGGAAAAGGAAGACTTTATTTTGTTCTGTTCTGTCGCTCTTGTGCGCAACGCGGCCTAGTCTGGGTCAAAGGGTCACACAACGAAGATAAAGCTTTCGAGCGGAGAAACTTTAATGTGTTAATAGAGCAGCCGATACGCTAAAGAGATGGGAAAATGAAAAAAAGGACTAAACAAAGTCGCGTCAGTATCTTCTCGGATGATCCAGAATAGCTGTGACTTAAGGATGTATCACGGGCAGAACCATGAATGGGAGTGTCGGCAGCCTCTCGAGTTCTCCTTAATTACGTCGATCGCTTCACTCAGCGTTATTTGTGTCTGACCGCACTTCACATGTGTGGCGACGAAAGGCTAACATCTACATTTACGAAATCTGTTCAAAAAATATATGCGCTTTTTTTAAAAACCTTATTCACATGTCGTTGGTAGCTGTTCATCACAACCTACCAGGCAACCATTTGGTTTAATTTTGATGGTAAATCTGCAGAACTCCTAGCTATTGTTATTGCGGTAAAAGATGGTTCAGTGTTCGTGGCGGTCGTAGTAATGTGTGATTTTCAGGAGCGAACCTGCAACATGAAATTTACTTATTGGATTACTTATTTACATTAATTGCAATAAGTTACAGGGCCGAAAAGAGCGGTTGGCCGCGAAAGGCAAAGGTCGCGAGTTCGAGTTTGGGTCCGGCACACAGTTTTAATCTGCCAGGAAGATCCACTACAAATACAGCACACTACCATGTCAAATGCATTTATGAAAACTGTTGGCATTCAAAACACCTTCCAGTCATCTCGCAGTGGATAAACACAGAACCTGTATTGTTCTCAAGGGAATCTTATTCTTTGTGCAAAATAGTGGCAATTTATGGTAACGATGGTGGAGGTGGATGGCGATCACTCATCCTTCCCGCCAAAGTAGACCACACAGCCTCAGAAATTTTGAGATCTAGCGACTGTGATGGCCAAGGTAGATGCGACAATTCATTCTCGTGCTCACAAACCTGTCCTAGACGATACAAGCTCTGTGAACTGGGGCATGTCGTTTTAGAACCCAGTGTCATCATTGGGCAACAAATTGTGTACCGTGGGATGGACTTGACCAGCCAGAATAGTAACATAATCCTCGCCAGTTATTCCACCTTGCAAAATACCAAAATATGGCTGTCATTTTTTTAATCCACTGCTTCAAGAACAGATGCAAACAGTAGCAGTTCTTTGTTTTTCAACTGATAAAATGAAAATGAAATGATCGTATGAAATTTATTGGCCGGGATGGCCCCATTCGGCCGCCTTATTGCAAGTCTTCTTACAGTTGACGCCACTTCGGCGACTTTCGTGTCAATGATGATTAAAATGATGATGGTCACAGTACCCAGTCTCCTGCCGGGAATCGAACCCGGACCCCCTTGCGTGGTGGGCGGCAACGCTACCGCTACGCTATTTTTTTTTCTCCATTTGGTTTCGATATTGCTCGTAGCATTTGGTCTAGGTGGACGTCACAAGACATCCGTTCAAGTGGATCGTTGATTCTTTGACTCAGTTTTTTTTTTTTTTTTTTTAACTACAGATAGCATGCAGCCCACTGACCGAACACGCTGAGCAACCGTGCCGGCCTATGGAGGCGAATAATCAGTTGCTCTGTGTACTGTAGTATATTATGCATTGTTGAGTAAGAAAAAGATTGTCGTGAAGAGCTGAGTGGAGCCGGCGCGGTATCTCAGCGTGTTCGGTGAGAGCTGGTTGGCCTCTGTAATAAAAATACTGAGTGGAAGGATCAACAAACCAACTTTAACGGATATCATGTGACGTCCGCAACGACCAAACCCAACAGAAAAGGGAGGGGGGGGGGGGGGGGGGGGGAAGCGGCGGAACAACTGACGAAACAGTTCGAATTACCGAGTGTTAAACAGCCGCTCACTTCGAGATATAAAGAGTGTTTGCGAAGCAGTGTGTCATGATTATCGTTTACGTTTCACTAGTGTACTAAAACGCGCAGTGTTTCTTCGATGTATGGAGGTTATTTCACGATACCGGACAACCAGTTCGTTTTATCGAAAAATTTGATTCACTGTTATTCGAACTAGCGATTCGACAGTATTAGTTTTTCAGCCCTCACATGTAAAGCGGCGCCTAGACTGTGTGCATTATTACTGACCTTCTATAGATAAGATTGATAGATATACTGAAACTAGATGTTTGCTGTGCAAACTGCTTCGACTGTATATTGTCTGGCTAATATTGTGCTGTAAGCCATATATATTTGTCAGCACAGTCTCGTATGTTAAACTCCGTATTTTCCCCTGCGGCTTCGAACTCAGCGGAACGTAAGTTCGTTTTAGAATTATTGGAAGTATATAAGGTTTTGCAAGCATAATTGCGTGTTACATGAAACGAGTATAGTAAACGCCAAAAGAAAACTGAACAATACTTTCAGTTGTCGAGATGTTGGAAAATGTACCCGGAAGCACTGAAGTTTCAATTAGTAAAGAAATTAAATTTATTGCGAACCAATTATAGAAAAGACCTGAAAAGAATTACCAGTGTGTCGAAAAGCGAGGTTTATGCTGAAGACTACTGTAGGCAAAACTGTGGTTCTTTGATCCCCCGCCCTATTTGCGAGGTTAAGAAGTTTTTTAACGCAACTGAAGTACGAGGGGGTATACAAAAGAAGCCGAACCAGTTTTTTGGTCAGCGGAGCTTTTGTATTACGGCGTTTTGCCGCCAGGAGCGCATAGAGCGAGCATTACAGTCAGTAAGCCGAATGCCGTCGCTGAAGAAGGTTAGGACTAGTTTCGGCAGAAAGAAATTTTCTCTCTGCAGCGGAGTGTGTGCTGGTATGAAACTTCCTGGCAGATTAAAACTGTGTGCCGGACCGAGACTCGAACTCGTAACCAATGCCTTTCGCGGTTAAGTGCTCTAGCAACTGAGCTACCCATGCACGACTCACGACCCCCCCTCACAGCTTCGAGTTCGAGTCTCGGTCCGGCACACAGTTTTAATCCGCCAGGCAGCTTAAGTTTCCGCAGAGTTTATGATTACAACTTTTTGTGTGATTGTCGTTTTTGCAAAGGCTAAGTTTCGTGTGCAGCGTGCGGCGGTGAAATTCTGTTTTTTTACTCGCAGAAAGTGGAATAGAAACTCTTGAAATGTTAAAAACAGCGTACAACGCCGATGCTATGGTGGAAACTCATGTGTTTGTGTGGTTTTCCAGTTTCAAAAATGGTGAAATGTCAACGGATGAGAAACCTAGTTTCGGTCGTCCTTCCACTACCCGAGCACTTGAAAACTTTGACGCAGTTATCAACGAAGATCGACGACGGATCATTGAGGAAACTACAGAGCAGTCGGGAGTGACCTGGAGTTCAGTGCAACGAACTGTGTCAGAAGATTTCGGAATGAAAACGGTGGCTACCAAACTGGTGCCACGACTGGAGGTTGCTGAACAAAAACAAGCTCGCTAGGAAGCATGCTGTGCTTCGAAACAAGACTCCCGAAACGATCGAAACTTTCTCTCAAAAATCATCACAGGTGACGAAGCTAGGTGCTATGCTTACGGCACTGACCGTCAGCAAAATTAAATCAAATGAGCGAGCGTCCAAACTCAGAAAATTCCGATAATCATTTGGCTCACTTATCTTTTAGTCACTAACTTCATGCGTCAGTACTATCTCTGTATCCATCTATGCTCCCTCTTTTCGTTACACGAGCACAAAGCCAGCCCAAGAGTCAAATAACAGTCGCCGTCCGTATCCGCCGTGTTTGCACGTCCGTGATTTCACTCACAGATTGCGCCAATACGGCTTCCCTGTCTGGAGTCAACCGTAAATATACTGAACAATACTATTTCCCAATAATAGTCTAGGGACCGCTTCAGTACTGCGGGAAATGTGTGTAATCTGATTTTTAAGCGTCCTTAAACTTTATTGTTTTGCACATGAAAATATTTTAATGTTCTGCACTTTAACGCTTTTGCTAGCTAATATAAAACCTGAAGGTACTCGCCTGCATTTGCATCTCTATCTCATAACAGTAAACTCGTCCTTTACTGCAACTACGCGCGGTAGTGTGTTAGTTACGGCAGCGACGCTGTGGCCGCCGCCGCCCCCCCCCCCCCCCTCCACCCGTGTGTTCGGATGGGGAGGCGGCTTTGGGCGACTCAGCCCGCTCCTTGGGAACGCAGGTGTGCTGCGGTCTTGGGTGGCTCCTTTGTGTGGGTCGGGACCGCACTGGCAACGCCGAATCAAACCTGCTGCCCTCGCCCGGTATCTATCGGCCCTTTCAGAGACGTACGCCAACGTGGGACATACCGAGCTCCGCGACCAACGGCTTCTCAACGCAATGCGCTGTCGAGTCGAGAATTGTGATAGTGACCTAATGAAATTAGTGCCATTTGTATTACGGGAATTCGGTGCCACTTATTATATCAGCAACTAATGGTTTTATTTTTATATCGAGCGGTTAGAGGCGCCATGTTGCTAATCGTGCGGCCTCTCCCGCCGGAGGTTCGAGTCCTCCCTCGGGCATAGGTGTGAGTGTTGCCTTTAGCGTTAAGTTAGTTTAAGTAGTTTGTAAGTCTAGGGACCGATGGCCTCAGCAGTTTGGTCCCTTAGGAAAATTCACACACATTTGAACATTTTTATTTTTATGAAATAATATATACAGCAACAGTCACTTCTTACTAATATTTAATTAGTACGACACGTTTCGGTAGCATGCTTCCATCATCAGGTGCATTTATACTTACTTTTACATTGTCGTTAATATGAAGTGAGTTTAGTTTCCTGTGCTGTGTGTGACTTTGAGGTTACGTGTCCAAAAAGACGCCCATTCAGGGAAATAAATACGTACGTTATAGTGTGTACATAATGTGATAATCATGATTTGGTACTTTCTTAGTCTATTTACTTCTAGCCGGCCGATGTGGCCGAGCGGTTCTAGGCGCTTCAGTTTGGAACCGCGTGACCGTTACGGTCGCAGGTTCGAATCCTGCCTCGGGCATGGATGTGTGTTATGTCCTTACGTTAGTTAGGTTTAAGTAGTTCTAAGTTCTAGGGGACTGATGACCTCAGATGTTAAGTCCAGTAGTGCTCAGAGCCATTTATTTACTTCCATTGTTGTTCGTAATTTCGTTATCTGGCACACAGAGCACAGTAACAAGTCAATCAAATTTAACACTTTCACAATCGTTTGTATTTTATCAATCCAAAGAATCTTAAAAGCTAAGATGAAATAGTTTCTATTGCTACAAAAGTAGAGTACAATGAAGGTGAAACATTTATATCTAGGTGTATTTATATCATTACAAATATCAGGTGAGTAGTTGATAAGAACTTTTTTTGATTAAATAGTTATTCAATATTTAGGTTTTATAAAGAAGTCAGTATTATTACTTTCGAGTTTACCATTTAGCAACATTTCTCCATACAGTATGTCATAATGAGCATTTCCAATTCTTCATGAAAGTCCATTTGCCAATTTTATGTAATGTATAAAGATCATGTGCAATATTATGTAATGTGTGGCTTGTGTTTCTTATGTGGGTGGCTACTGCTGATTTATTATACCTATTACACTAACAACATTAAAAAAAGTCTTTACCAACTACTACTCAAAAATTTACCATTAAAAATGACAAAGTGTTTAGTTGTGATGTACTTGTCACTGTGCTCTGTCTGCCAGACGTCAAAATTACCGATAAAAATGGAAGTAAATGCACTAACAAAATGACTAATCACACTTATCACATAATGTATGCACTAAAACATATTTATCTTCCTGATCAGACTTTTTTTCGACACATAACCTCAGTGACACTTACCACACAGGAAACTAATCTCACTTCATATTAATTACAATGTAAAAGCGAGTATAAATTCGCATGACATTGGCAGCCTTTTTTGGTGCAGAAAGGTGTCGTGTTAATAAAATATTAGCAACAAGTGTCTGTTGCAGTGTATTTTACTTCACGAAAATCTTACAGTACAGTCGCACCCTCAAATAACATCTACACAACATGGACAAATTGAAGTTGAAATCTTTTTATTGCTGATGAAGTAGGCAATCAGCAACAAATGCTTTTAAAAGCTTCATTTTTGTCATGACTTGTTTCGGGGCTTCATGCCTGTATCCATTTGGTTAATTATTCCAATTACAGTAAAGTTTTCGTCAGCAGCATGCCGTCAGCTCCTGTACTGCACAACAATATTTGCGTTTTAGCGCCATTTTATGGCGCTATTCACACTTTGGCGACACGACATTCTATACAGCTCGTCGTAATAAAGATCGCATTACGCCAAGCTCGTGTACAGATAGGGTCGACACTCGCATTGCTACTGTGACGGTACGATACCCGATCCAATCTGTGATATCGTACTACCGAGCTAAAATACATTTAAAAAAAAAAATACGGAAGTTTCTGTATTTCTCCATTACCCTTCCACATCCTCTGGGTATATATTAAAGCAAATTACGTTGTATCTTTTTGCTGTTATACTGACGAGGTTCTTCCATTGCAATAAAAGAGCAAGAAGGTAAAACCATTTAAATAATTCAGAGATGTCCGGTGTAGGTACTACTTCCTGTGCGTCGTTTTCTGTTGGGTTATACTATAAATGTTTATTATAATTTATACGCCGTCATGGCAGCCAAAGTGATAACTTGGAACTGTAGCCTCATCTGTTCTTCCAAGTAGCTGTAGATAATTCTTGTTCGAAGCTGTATGTTTGAATGTACTGAAACTGAAGCTTGCTCATTTTATATACCTGCTATTAATATTTCCAGAGCCTTAAATAGGGACTCCTCCATTTCAGTTTCGTATGAAGTAATTTTTAGAATACGATTAACATTTTACCATCACTGACCAAAGCGGTAGGTTTGTTATCTGAATAAAGGAACAGCAGTGAGTTAAAAAGGATGGTACATATTACACAGTAGATCATTACCTGTTTCTTTCATTTCCGTTCCTATTATTCTGTGCGCCGAGCTAGTCACATCTGTCCTCGAATATGATTTCGTAGTGTAATCCCACAGACAAGGGCTTTTTTCAACAAGCTGGGCGAAACGTATCATCTTCGGACAGTCCTCTTGTGTGGACGACATGGTGACTATACGCAGCACAGAAATAAGTGCACAGGTCAAGACGCCTTTCCAGCTTGAAAGAACACGTGCGAGCGACTGCTTCGGCTGGCATCGTCAGCAACACGAGGCAGCTCCACACAGCTCGACGCTCCCGCATGGCGTCGAGTGTGGCGTGTCGCATGTCGTAGTGGCCAAACGGCAACATGTATCACGTGTTTACTCGAGGCTGGAAAGTGGTGCAGCCTTCCTTCTAGCGTTAAAAACAATTTACACATGTTAGCCATTAGGTCTACAACTTTGCTTCCGCCGTTTTGCAATAGACGGCAGTAGCGGCAATGGGGTTCAGGTGGTTGGTCATAGGTCCGAACGCTGTTGCAGAGGCAACGGAAAAAGCATGCGAAGTTCAGAAGAATGCGAAATCCCGAAGATTGGCGAAAATTTACAGACGCGCGAAATTTAGCACGGACTTCAATGCGAGATGCCTTTAATAGGTTCCACAACGAAACATTGTCTCGAAATTTGGTAGAAAATCCGAAGAAATTCTGGTCTTATGTGAAGTACACAAGCGGCAAGACGCAGTCAATACCTTCGCTGCGCAGTGCCGATGGTACTGTTACCAACGACTGTGCCGCTAAAGCGGAGTTATTGAACGCAGCTTTCCGAAATTCCTTCACCAGGGAAGACGAATGGAATATTCCAGAATTTGAAACACGAACAGCTGCTAGCATGAGTTTCTTAGAAGTAGATACCTTAGGGGTTGCGAAGCAACTCAAATCGCTTGATACGGGCAAGTCTTCAGGACCAGACTGTATAACGATTAGGTTCCTGTCAGATTACGCTCATACAGTAGTTCTCTACTTAGCAATCATATACAACCGCTCGCTCACCGATAGATCTGTATCTACGGATTGGAAAATTGTGCAGGTCGCACCAGTAGAAGTAGGAGTAATCCATTGAACTACAGACCTATATCATTGACGTCGGTTTGCAGTAGGGTTTTGGAGCATATACTGTATTCAAACATTATGAATCACCTCGTATGGAAGCCGGCCGAAGTGGCCGTGCGGTTAAAGGCGCTGTAGTCTGGAACCGCAAGACCGCTACGGTCGCAGGTTCGAATCCTGCCTCGGGCATGGATGTTTGTGATGTCCTTAGGTTAGTTAGGTTTAACTAGTTCTAAGTTCTAGGGGACTAATGACCTCAGCAGTTGAGTCCCATAGTGCTCAGAGCCATTTGAACCATTTTTGAACCTCGTAGGGAACGATCTATTGGTACGTAATCAGCATGGTTTCAGAAAACATCGTACTTGTGCAACGCAGCTAGCTCTTTATTCGCACGAAGTAATGGCCGCTACCGACGGGGAATCTCAAGTTGATTCTGTATTTCTAGATTTCCGGAAAACTTTTGACACCGTTCCTCACAAGCGACTTCTAATCAAGCTGCGGGCTTGTGGGGTATCGTCTCAGTTGTGCAACTGGATTCGTGATGTCCTGTCAGGAAGGTCGCAGTTCGTAATAATAGACGGCAAATCATCGACTAAAACTGAAGTGATATCAGGTGTTCCCCAGGGAAGCGTCCTGGGACCTCTGCTGTTTCTGATCTATATAAATGTCCTGGGTGACAATCTGAGCAGTTCTCTTAGGTTGTTCGCAGATGATGCTGTGATTTACCGTCTAGTAAGGTCATCCGAAGACCAGTATCAGTTGCAAAGCGATTTAGAAAAGATTGCTGTATGGTGTGGCAGGTGGCAGTTGGCGCTAAATAACAAAAAAGCGTGAGGTGATCCACATGAGTTCCAAAAGAAATCCGTTGGAATTCGATTACTCGATAAATAGTACAATTCTCAAGGCTGTCAATTCAACTAAGTACATGGGTGTTAAAATTACGAACAACTTCAGTTGGAAAGACCACACAGATAATACTGTGGGGAAGGCGAGCCAAAGGTTGCGTTTCATTGGCAGGACACTTAGAAGATGCAACAAGTCCACTAAAGAGACAGCTTACACTACACTCGTTCGTCCTCTGTTGGAATATTGCTGCGCGGTGTGGGATCCTTACCAGGTGGGATTGACGGAGGACATCGAAAGGGTGCAAAAAAGGGCAGCTCGTTTTGTATTATCAAGTAATAGGGGAGAGAGTGTGGCAGATATGATACGCGAGTTGGGATGGAAGTCATTAAAGCAAAGACGCTTTTCGTCGCGGCGAGATCTATTTACGAAATTTCAGTCACCAACTTTCTCTTCCGAATGGGAAAATATTTTGTTGAGCCCAAGCTACATAGGTAGGAATGATCATCAAAATCAAATAACAGAAATCAGAGCTCAAACAGAAAGGTTTAGGTGTTCGTTTTTCCCGCACGCTGTTCGGGAGTGGAATGGTAGAGAGAGATTATGATTGTGGTTCGATGAACCCTCTGCCATGCACTTAAATGTGAATTGTAGAGTAATCATGTAGATGTAATACAATAAGCTTAGGCATCTGTAAATCTAATGCCATAAAAATATTAGTCTATTTGCATCATAAGGTTATTCTCGATTAGGTACGTCAAATTACGTACTCATTTCTCGCCATTTGCTGGAAGTTTTAATTTTCTGCTTTAACGTGAAGAAATCTGTGGCTGTGTCTCGTAAACTGCTGAGCAAGATCAATGGTGAGGGAACTATTAGTGGAAGAATGTGCAGAGAATGTTTTCAACGCCTTAAGAACGGTGATTTTGATGTCGAAGACAGGCATGGCGGTGGAAGACAGGACGTTTTCGTAGCTACTGAAACAGACGAAGACAGTCACAGGACATCATTATCGAAAGCAATTGATGCTTTCGAGCCCATCACTGAAACACGAACGGCCATAATACAGCTATAGACACGTAAAGTTAATTTGCAGCAGGTCAGTGCTCGACCTAATGTCGCAAAACCCCCCAAAATATACATGGAAACGTTGAAATGAGAATTCCTATACCTCCCGCCGTATTCTCCATACGTTGCTCTCTCTGCCTACCACCTTTTTCGACCAGTGGCATACAGTCTGGCTGCCCAGTACTTCCGATCATATGAATAAGTGAAAAATTGAATTGATTCATGGATCCCCACAAAAGAGGCCCAGTTCTTCCGCCACGGCATTCGTCTGCTATCCGAAAGATGGGGGAATGTAGTGGCCAGCGATGGGCAATACTATGAATCATAATTTTTTTGTAAGTTTTTCACAATAAAGCGCCGAACTTCGAGAAAAAACGGCGGAAGCAAAGTTGTAGACCTAGTACATTTCTTACGCAGCAATATATACAGTAAAATGCACCAAAAGTAAAACGGCCAAAGACTACATTTTTCACTCATTCTTTTCAAAATATGCCCGGTGTTTTACTTTGAAGTATCACAACAGCTACTTGCAACAACGAAAAGCAAACAAGTTCATTGTCAAACTGGGATGAGTGGCTTTTTTCCGTTTTTTTAATCTAATAATTGGGTCAAAATCGAATGAGAAACACTGCGTAGCGGCGAACATGCGCGAATTTCAAAACAGGAATTTTTATTTTTTTACGCGTTAAGTAAAAACTTTTGTGAGAAAGTAAGTACAGAGACGGATGTAACTTTGCTTTATCTACGTACAACATTTTTAATGCAAATCGGATGATTTGAAATTTCATTGCGCGTCCATAGTACGATATGAGCTGCGTGAAGCGACCAGCACTCCGTGTTGCACTGGGAGATACGGCAGAGGCGCGTACCTGTGTTGTCCCAGCGTGAACCAGTTAAGTCGCTCCCATTACGTTTTTCTGCGCTCCTCCGATGAAGACTGCTTCTGCATCGTATCGCGTATCCTATCGTCTCAGTGTGAACCGCGCGTGCGAGTTGTGATGTAACAAAAACAGTTTGATAACATATAAAGTGAAATAGTTATATACACTGACACATGTTCCGGTGAATGGGTTGGTGTTTGTTTTTTTTGTGGAAGGAGACCAGACAGCGAGGTCATCGGTCTCATTGGATTAGGGACGGACGGGGATGGAAATCGGCTGTGCCCTTTCAAGGGAACCATCCCGGCATTTGCCTGGAGCGATTTAGGGAAATCACGGGAAACCTAAATCAGGGTAGCCAGACGCGGGATTGAACCGTAGTCCTCCCGAATGCGAGTCCAGTGTCAAACCACTGCGCCATCTCGCTCGGTCCGGTGAATGGCATTTCGTGTTGATTTGGTCCTTACGCCATTTCAGGACGATGCATAACGTGTTGCATTGTAAATAACACACATATTCCAAACAAACCGTTGTGGAACACTACACTTCATAATATTCCTTACGTCAGTTACAGCCAGCCTCAAACATGTGCTTTACATTGGATGTTTTTATTTACAAGGTTAAGATCATGCAGGAAGGTAACAATCATTTCAAGCTAAGATCTCAGCTTTTTTCTTTGCCCGAACACTTTTCGGTATTAATATGTTCATTAGCATGGCCATCTTCAGTAGTAGCTAATTTATTTGCACTACACGTTTTAGAGGTTTAAACCTCCATAATGAGGTGGATTTATGTCAATTAATACAACATGTAAGTATTGCGTTTACGACTTTGATGTAACATGTGGTTCCGTCTTGAGGAAGATGCCGAAAACAAAACACTATGTTAGAAAATGGCTCGCAGTTTTATGGACCTCCTACAAAAAATGAACAGAAGTATAAACGTAAAAGTAAAAACATCTCCGCTGGGCACATGTTCCTTTTTTCTGTCGTTTTACATCACATACGTCGTCACATGCGCTTTGTAAACACTGAAGTGAGCAAAGATGGCGTGTATAATTTACAAAGTGCAAATAACATATAAAATAACAATGTTGCCAACAGTGGCAAAGGCAAAACCCTATTTTGGAAGAAGTCTCAATGCTTTCTGGAGGTCTTTGGTTGCAGAGATGAACAGAAAAATAAATGTGAACATCATTATCATTGACTACAGATTTTTCTGTCTCATTTACATTACTTAAGTCATTGTGTGCATTTATGCAAACAAGATGGCGTGTTAGAAACACAAGTGAAATTTTGTTCACGAGAACAAGTCTCGTGCCTAACATACAAGGCAGCGAACCCCTTCCACAGCAAAATCGTCACTGTACTGAGGTGCTTTTTTACCCGGGAGCAACTGAAAGCGTCACAAGGTGGTATTTATTATAATGCAGAATACATGGACAAGGCAATGACAACCAATAAACGCTATTTACAATGAAATACTCAGCTTTGAGTGATGTATGATACGTAGCTTTGTAGATACAGTCCTGCACATTAATATAACCCAACACAGTGAAGCAGATCTATCTAATGTATAGAAGTTCAGTGTAGACTGCTATAACCAGCAGCTATTTAGTTCAAGCTCTCAGCTGATTAACAGTTCGACACTTAATTGTGCACTGTCTCGACGATTACCCGCTTATAGCAGTTGGCTGTAACGGCATCAGCTGTTGATAGGCCTCGCCTGGCAATTTAACTGCAGACAGGAACTGGTGCTGGCGACGAACCGCGACAGAATCCGATTGTGGCTACGTGTCCCCATTTATCCGCGAACGGCGGAAGGCCGTGCATCTGCTGACTCGATGGTGGACGCAGAAAGTAGTTCCTAGTGCCAGCGCCCTCTGTGACAGCTGACATAAAACGGTTGCCGGATGGAGCGGAGTCTTTTCAGGTATTGTGGACGAAGCATAAATACATTCGTATTTATGAGTGGCATCTCTGTGGCGACAGCCTGAATTGCTTCGTGCCTGGCGAGGGGTGTGACCGGCTGTTGAAATCACTGTGTACCGTGTATGGCTGCGTACACAGCAAGATTATAGAACATGAAAAATATATATTCTGCCAACAGTGGCAAATTTCTCGAATACTGTACTTCTTATTTAAATACAAGTTCCAGGCACATTAATGTGACCACTGCCTATGTTCGACGTCAAGATGCAATAACCACTCACAGACAGCAGGTGGCAGCACTAGCAGTGAAGGATATGTACAGCATGTCTGGGGACGCGGAAAAACAGTGCATCCGTTGTAGTACAAGGTGTACATAAAGTCCCTTTACAACTTCAAAGCCGGCCGCGGTGGTCTGGCGGTTCTGGCGCTGCAGTCCGGAACCGCGGGACTGCTACGGTCGCTGGTTCGAATCCTGCCTCGGGCATGGGTGTGTGTGATGTCCTTAGGTTAGTTAGGTTTAAGTAGTTCTAAGTTCTAGGGGACTTATGACCTAAGATGTTGAGTCCCATAGTGCTCAGAGCCATTTGAACCATTTGAACCACAACTTCAAAATTTTATTACAACGGCAGTTGTTGAAATATTTTAACAACATTTCTTTTATTGTAATCAGTGTTTATAAAAGATTTTTTGACAGTGTTTTAATAGACCTCTATATGGGCTCCTTTAGTTGCACGAAGCACATCAAGACGGTACTCGATTTCTTGCCAAGTTCGCTGTAGCATAGCGTCATCAGTGGTGGCAATGGCATTACGAATCCTTTGCTTCAGGTCTGCAACGTCACGTATCTGTGTTTGATACACGATATCTTTTACATACCTCCATAAAAAAAGTCCAAGGGAGTGATATCTGGCGAACGCGGTGGCCAAGCAATTGGCCCATCCCTCCCCATCCATCTGCCTGGAAATGTTTCATTGAGGAACCGACGAACATGCAGTCCCCAATGTGGTGGTGCACCTTTGCTGGAAAATGATAGTTGGTTGGAAGTCAGTCAGTTGTGGTGCTACATATTTGGTCAGAAGGTCGAGGTAAACACTGCAGTAATTGTTGACACGTTGAAGAAAGATGGACCGCCGGCCGCGGTGGCCGAGCGGTTCTAGGCGCTTCAGTCCGGAACCGCGCGGCTTCTACGGTCGCAGGTTCGAATCCTGCCTCGGCATGGATGTGTGTGATGTTCTTAGGTTAGTTAGGTATAAGTAGTTCTAAGTTCTAGGGGATTGATGGCCTGAGATGTTAAGTCCCATAGTGCTCAGAGCTATTTGAACCAAAGATGGACCAATTATTCGGTTGCACATGATTCCGCACCACACATTCACTTTTCGACTATACCGGTGAAGTTCCCTAGTCACATGGGGGTGTTCAGGTCCCCAGATTCACACATTGTTTCTGTTTAACGTCTCTGAAACATGAAAAGTTGTCTCGTCACTGAAACAAACTCGCTTAAGAAATGCTTCATCCTCCGAAAGGCGTTCCAGCATGATGCGTGCAAACTCTGTCCGTTTTTGCTTGTCATTTGGCTCAAGTGTCTGTAACAGTCGCACTTTGTAAGCGTACAGCTGTAAGTTCTTGTGGAAGACTTTATGCACAGTTCAACGTTGTAGTTGCAACTGTCTGGCAGCAGTGCGATGGACTTTGTAGGTGAACGAGTGAAGACGTTTAAAACGCGATCGATATTTTCCTCGGATGTTCTTGGTCGCCCGCTCCCCCCTTTATCCAACACTGTCCCTGTCTCCATAAACTTTTTGTGCCATGCAAGGATCGAAGGGTACGATTATGGATCTCTTCCATACTTCGATCTGAAGTTTCGTTGAGTCTGAACATCCGATTTTGTCTCGATGAACCAGGACACACGTCGTGCCTTCTCTTTAGGAGTTTGGTTTTATAGAGGTTCGGTTCCTTCCATCAACAGAGTACCTGAAACACAAAATTTTCGTATATATAAATACCTTTAGTAAACAGTGATTACAATAAAAGAAATTTTGTAAAGGGGGGTAGGAGGTCAAATGGGCTGCCTTGGAGCAGGAGAGCCACCACAGGACATTTTAATTTCCATTGTCTATAATTTTACAAATAAGTTCACAAAACTTTGTTAGCATGAGCAGGAAGGATTCAGGATTCACACTCATAGCAGTGGAAGTTCAAAATCATAACAAAATAAATTTTTTACACGTGAAATTTCATTATTTTTTGCCTACTATTGGCAGCATTTGTTGCTATAGGTACACTTTTCTTCATAAGTAAGAGAGATTCTTCGATGACTTTTGCACAGCATACGAACCACACTTACAGGTTTATGAAACTCGAATTTATTTAATTTATCAAAAAATGAATGAGTTGTTACATTTTAAACTTCATATTTAGAAAAAACTCAAATTTTATAGTTAATTACCTTTTTACCACAGTTTTTAATATTTTTGGAAAATTCTAGAGTTTCATACACCTGTAAGTATGGTTTGTTTGCTGTGCAAAATTCATCGAAGCATCTCTCTTACTTTTGAAGAAACGTGTACCTATAGCAACAAATGCAGCCAATAGTAGGCAAAAAATGATGAAATTTCACAAGTAAAAAAATTTACTTTGTTATGTTTTTGCAGTTCCACTGCTATGAGTGTGAATCCTGAATCCTACCTGGTCCTGTACCTATAGCAACAAATGCAGCCAAAAGTAAGTGAAAAAATGATGAAATTTCACAAGTAAAAAAATTTACTTTGTTATGTTTTTGAAGTTCCACTTCTATGAGTGTGAATCTTGCATCCTACCTGGCCATGCTGACAAAGTTTTAGGAACTTATTTATAAAAGTATAGACAATGGAAATTAAAATGTCCCGTGGTGCCTCTCCTGCTCCAAGTCGGCCTGTTTGACGTCCTACCCCCCTTAAAATATTTCAGTAACTGCCGTTGTAATAAAATTTTGAAGTTGTAAAGGGCCTTTATTGACACCCCGTATTTCGGAAATGAAGCGATTCAACAAACCTTCTTAGGTGCGTGATCTTTGGCTTGCGGACCAAGGGTGCCCATTTCCGAAAAGGCTAAGGTTGTAAACTGTTTGAGTGCCGCTGTGTTTGGCAAACTGGCGCTATCCATTACGGACGCCGAGGCAACTGTGGCCCACTGTGAGCCATGGATTACAGGGGTGAACGGCGGCTGCACAGATGTGTACGAGCGAACAGAGCTGCAAACTCTGACCGCCCAGTGAACCAAGGGGCTAACAACACTGCTTCATCAATGAGCGTTCAGCGAACTTTGCTGCGTATGGGCCTCTGCAGCAGGCGCCTACTTCATGCAACCGTGCTAACTGCTGTTCATCAGTGACGAAGGCTGGAATTTGCACACCACTAACGCAACTGGACGTCCACTGAATAGCGACAGGAGGCCTTTCGAAATGAATCATGTTTTCTTCGTCGGACAGATCACCGTTGGCATGGTTCAAATGGCTCTGAGCACTATGGGACTTAACTTCTGAGGTCATCAGTCCCCTAGAACTTAGAACTACTTAAACCTAACTAACCTAAGGACATCACACACATCCATACCCGAGGAGGATTCGAACCTGCGACCGTAGCGGTCGCGCGGTTCCAGACTGTAGCGCCTAGAACCGCTCGGCCACTTCGGCCGGCGCCGTTGGCATGTACGGAGTAAAAAGTCTGAAAGCAAACACAGCGACGCTTGCTGAACAGTCGTAGAGGAGACATTGTTGGTGGCTCATTGGTTCATCTGGGCGGTCGCTTTCTGAACAGCTGCACGTCTACCCGCTCGTACACATCTCAACAGTCGTCATTCCGAGACGACTGCAAGCTGTTTTGAATGTCAGCAAGTTTTCTGCGCCGTATTAGGCATGGTAACGTGTTGTGTTTTTTGCGTTTCCCTGTATTTGTCTGCCCTCTGTAGCTTCCTGGGATTTCATCAAAACCTAGCAGAGTTATGTCCAGTACTGGAATGTCAGAGCATTTTGAAAAGGAGGCGCATTATTTTCAATACTTTTAATACACAATGAAGACTTTTACCACCGGATGTTTCAGCTGCTAAGAATTCTTCCGGGTTGTATGGCCGTGGTCCATGAAACTCTTCCATCCCTGACGTTTCGTCCATGGCTGCGTTGGACATCTTCGGAGGTATTCCTGGTTGTGCTCTGTCTTGCCGGCAAGACTCAGCACAACCAGGAGCACCTCCGAAGATGTACAACGTAGCCTTGGACGAAACGTCAGGGATAGAAGAGTTCCATGGACCACGGCCATACAACCCGGAAGAATTATCAACAATTTTAATATAATTTGAGATAAGACAGACAGGTAACACAAAAAATGAACAATTAATGATGGTGCCCCTTTGCCAGTAGATGAATTCACACAGAGTAGGCACATCTTTAGCGATCAGACTAGATTGAAAACTGAGGTTAAGGCAAGGATTCTGTGCAGCAGAGTCGTTTCGAGAAGTTTTAAAATCTAGCCATAGCAGAACGTAATTCCGCCGGTAGCTCTATATAAGTCTGCAATACTTACGTTAAGGAGGGCAGTCGAACAGAAACGGGGTCTTCGAGAGAAAGATATTAAGGAAACTATTTGGCCCCAAGAAGGAATGGAGGTATCAAAAAACCAGAAACTGGCAGAGCTACACTCACAAGCTGATACTGGCCGAAGGGTGAGGGAAAGAAGATTGATGAGTACTAAACCGCTACACGGAACCCGGTACCAGTTGAAGGTGGCTATTTAAGGTCTTCCAGGATAACATAAATTCGATCTGCAATATTTCGCTTAGTTGTTGTCCTTATTAAAAGTTTTTAAACTGCTGTCGTAATCCACTCATTAAAAGGCGTATTTGAATAGTAAAAGTTTAACGCAATAAGACGGTATAACAGTCAGAAACTGTTTTTGTCTCGAGGCAGCATAATCACGTTTTTCAAATACCCGGACAGTTTTCATCCAGTACTTGAGAATAAGAGCTCTTAGCGACTTCCAAAAAGCTATAAGCATAATTTCAAACGTTTCCTAAAATGTTTCTTTCCTACATCCTTAAAGTCAATTATTTATCACATTAACTCATTTGCAAAGTAGTCAGACGTTTGAAGTTGTTTTATAAGTGGGTGTCCGATTTTTTTTAAGGCTCTGGGTTTACTGGTTATTTCGAAATCGCGAGTACGGTATTTAAACATAATCCTCTTTGCCATCTTTTTCTCTTCCATCACGCTGACACTTTTCCGTCCCACCAGGCTGGTATGAAGATGTGGCCGGCGTGTCGCAGCCAAGATGGTGATACTGTGCGCTGAGATATGCTAATTTCCTTTTAATGGAGTGAGATGAGAACATCTCCTAGGACCTTAAACAGAAGCTATGTAGGAACAGGAAGAAGTTGGCAGGAAGTGAATAAGGCTGCAAACACTTCCAAATACAATTTAAGAATACTTTATTTTACAATAATTCGTCCTTACCACTCAGAGAGATGTCTTAAAGTGGCTTTTTACCCAACAGTGATTACACTCTACCATTCTAGCAACCCCAACTTCCTGAATAGGGGAGTGTGGGATAAATTGAACTTTCACCAAACTATGTATTAAAGATCACCCCTACACTTTTTGAATATACGTATTACAAGATATCACACCAAACATTTGTAGGTGAAAACGAAAATGATATGTAGGAGATATATACATTTTTCCGAAGGCTCATTAAGTGGCCACTTTTCCCTACCTATGGGTATAATGCGGTCAGTTACATCGCAGCAGGATCCCATGTTTGTTGTGATTTTTGGACAAATTTTCTAGGCATCTTGATGTCCAAGCGCCTTGACCAGATCGTTTTCTGTTGTATTTTTTTATTAGCCATATATAACATAACGGAGACGGTTTAAAATAATGTTCATGAATTCAGGAGATAGAACGACAGGCGATAGCTTTTCATATAAAAGTGGTTGGAAGTAAATCTGATCGACAAGTGTTATGGGTTGTATATGGAAGTAATTAACCTTTACCAGGGTAAACAACTTTGCCACTTTTCCCGAAGAGTAATGTAGCCACTTTTTCCAATCGGGTACCATGCCGGTGTATTCACAGATGAAACTATGAAACAGAAACAAACAACAAGAGCGACATTTTTAGTCCAAAAGACTTTTCTTTAAATGCGAACATTTTTAGGTTAGGCTTTACCGTGACTGTTACTGACATTAAATGAGACAACAAGTTCACTGTTACCAGCCACCGTTTTATTTGGTTATGGAATCATATTCTAATCTATGAAGCAACTTTCCCAACTGTAATTCTGCATTATAAAGCTGTGTATTGAACATTTCACCTAATTGATATCAATAACTATGAAGCTTAAGCCATTTTAACGTTTCACCTGATTGTATAAACGAGTACGAATGTTTGCTGTTTTAACTTGTCAGAATTGGATTTATATCCCACCTGAAGTACACACACATATATTTGACACCTCAAAACAAACACCGCCAAATGCTTAAAGCAATTCTTCTGTAATAATATTGTTATGATGTATATTCTTTGCACTTTGCGATTATGTCTTCACCTCTGCTACACGAACCTTGCACCCAGCTGATTCCAGACGCCATATTTGTTTACCATTAGATATCAGTTTAATTTTTCGTCAAAAGTAATACTAAACCATATTCTGAAATAGTGTCTCGTTTCTCCACTAGCCAGTGCCACAAGTTCCTCCAAAAAATCGTAACACAACACACACACAAATGTAATACTTACTAATGTAAATCCACCCGATGATGGAGGTTTAAACCTTCGAAACGCGTCGTGGAAATAAATAAAACGGTGGCTGGTAACAGTGAACTTGTTGTTTCATTTAATAATCCAAAAGACTTTGTCGAAACATTGCTATGGTAAAAAAGTATTACTCTAAATATAAGTGAGGTAACAGGACTAGTTTAACTTGCTTACATTACATTGTCACATGACTGAAAATCAGAAAAATATAACGGAACAAACTTCCTTTGTCAAACTCACTGACAACAGAGATGGTGCATTGTAGAACTAGTCCTTAGGCAACAGCACTATTCAGGGCAAGAAATATGCAACGGCCGCTTTTGCCGCCCTGGCCACTTTATCCCACCTACCCCTATTACTTTTTACTATCAGAGACGAGCGCTTTGCTGACCACTCATTCTGATGATACCATCAAAAGCTCGAACCAAGATAAGAAACGAGTGCGAGACAGTGCTCATTCCTTCCTGCACACAGAAAATTACCAGCTATTCCTCGTTGTGACTCGTACAACTACACACCAGGTGACAAGCGTAAGGCACCGCTTGTTCCTCTGTATATTCTGACACACAAAAACATTATTACTCTTTGCGATTTTGTCATATGATGACATGGTTGGAGACCGTGGCTGTCACTTGAAGACAAATGTTGATGGTGTTGAGACAGCAACCACCCACAAATTTATTTTAAGTTCCTTTATTCCTCCGTTTTGTGATGCTTGTGGTGTGCACATCTCTGTCCGCCACATTTTAACAGACTGCATTTTATACCGTGATGCAAGGGCAGAAGCACAAGTTGATGGTGATCTGCCCTGTGTTTTAGCTAATGATGAGACGTGTGTGTCTAGGGTTTTTAAGTTTTGTGATGTGTCTGGACTCTGGCCTAAACTTTTAGGCTGGGGGTTTTAGTGTATTGCAGAGTGGCTGACACCTCCCTTTTTTTTCCTTGCGGTCAGCCGGCCACTTCCATCTGCTACATTGTTTTAGCCCCCTCTCTCGTTTTCTTCCTGTGTTGTCCATGTTTTACTGCTGACGCCCTGCTTCATCCCACGCTTCGGTCTGGGTGAGCACATCTTTTCCGATGATTGTTTCCCGTGTTTTATGTTCCGTTTTATGTAAATATTCTGAGTTTTTTTTTTTTTTTTTTTTTTTTTTTTTTTTTTTTTTTTTTTTTTTTTTTGACACCCGTCTCACTATGATACTGAACGGGCGCTGAAGACCTTGTTGTCGTGCGCCCACAAAACCCCTCTACTACTACTACTTTATTCAAAAGGTACCGTTACCGATTTCGAATCATTACGATTCATCCTCAGACGGCTTTCATGCTTTCATTACAACATGTGCTGCGTTTTTTACTGATTAGTTATCCTAAAATATAAGTAATAAATAATTAAAAGCACGTCACATTCAGTGACAAATCTGAAGCGCTCAATTATGCATGTGTGCAACTACATGCGGCGAAAACTACAAACGTTGTCTGCTGGACGAAAACTATGAAAACAAGTACTCCAAACCGACATATCACGTGAGTCACATCCCAATGCAAATCTGTAACTCAACCATCTATGTGGCGTGCTTATAGTTCTGTATTATTTACATTTTAGGATAACTAGTCAGTAAAAAACGCAGCACATGTTGTAATGAAAGCATGGAAGCCGTCTGAGGATGAATCGTAATGATTCGAAACCGTAACGGTACCTTCTGAATAAAGGAACTTAAAATAAATTTGTGGCTCGTTGCTGTCCCAACACCATCAACATTATTGCTCTTTTCTACATCTAGAGACAAGCCGAGCAAAGCTTGCTCTACTCTGACGGTTAGAAAACTCAGTCTAAGATCTGTGGCTGGTTACTTATTGGAAAATCAGTGCCTCCCTCGAACGTGTACATTCTCATGGTTTGGTACAGGATCATCGAACTCTCACTTCAGCGATGACTCAGGTGCTCCCTGGTGGTGACTGTGGCTCCGACTGTGCGACTCATTCGCAAATTCTCTCACAAGGGAACCTCCCCATCGCACCCCCCTCAGATTTAGTTATAAGTTGGCACAGTGGATAGGCCTTGAAAAACTGAACACAGATCAATCGAGAAAACAGGAAGAAGTTGTGTGGAACTATAAAAAAAATAAGCAAAATATACAAACTGATTAGTCCATGTGCAAGATATACTCCATCAAGGAGGGACACGATTGGGGAACACCGTGGTCACGTGGTTAGCGTGAGCAGCTACGGAACGAGAGGTCCTTGGTTCAAGTCTCCCCTCGAACGAAAAATTTTTCTTTGCAAAGTTGTGATCTGTCCGTTCGTTCATTGACGTCTCTGTTCACTGTAATAAGTTTAGTATGTGTGTTTTGCGACCGCATCGCAAAACCGTGCGATTAGTAGACGAAAGGACGCGCCTCTCCAATGGGAACCGAAAACTTTTGATCGCAAGGTCATAGGTCAACCGATTCCTCCACAGGAAAACACGTCTGATATATTCTATACGACACTGGTGACGGCATGTGCATCACATGACAGGAATATGTTGTCGACCCACCTAACTTGTACACTTGGCGAATGGGTAAAAAGATTCATCTACGTTGCCCGATTTAGGGTTTCTTGTGGAGGTGATAATTACTCCCAAAAAGTGATGAAAACATCAGGGTTTGTCACATAAACTGCAACAAATGAATCCAAAAGTCTCACAGTCGCACACTTTTCCCTGTGCTCTGTCAAAACATATCTTTTTAACTTTTTCAAATTTTTCCGTGTGTAGACCGCCAAATCCTGCATATGTCCAAGCAAATCTGAACATGCCCTGGAATTTTGGAGAGCGAAGTTGATTTATGTGTGAGTGCCTGAACTTTGATAATTGTCTGAAAATAAAAAATTAAAATTTTCGCTCGAAGGAAGCCTTGAACCAAGGACCTCCCGTTCCATAGCTGCTCACGCTAACCACGGGACCACCGCGCTCCTGAGTTCTGTCTCTCCTTGATGGAGCATATCTTACACATGGACTAATCAGTTTGTATATTTTGCTTATTTTTTCATAGTTCCACACAACTTCTTCCTGTTTTCTCGATTGATCTGTGTTCAGTTTTTCAGGGTCTATCCACTGTGGCAACTTATAACTAAATCTGAGGGGGGTGCGATGGGGGGGTTCCCTTGTCAGTACTTAGCTCATCTGTTGCTGACAAGACTATCTCCGACTGCCGTTTATATACTGCTCTTTCAGGGTCTTGGCAGAGTTCCTCTGACACTGTTGCTTTCTCCTGCTTCCAATGGAAGTCCTTTTAATGACCAAAATGTTTCTCGAAGTTTCTCATACCTTCTTAAACAGACTAGAAACGTCTCACCTATGCCAGTAATACCTTGATTTTGCTTCGGTCAGCTGTCTGTGACTACTTCTATTGCTTATAGCATGTTGTCACCCTGGTATTGGCCACGAGTGTAGCAGCATACTACTTTCGCCCGGGGTGTGCTAGGAGTTACGCTCGCTTGCCCTACTTCCGACCGGCCGTATGGAGCCTGTCTCTTATGCCTGTGCCTTACCACTTGAGGGGAGGTTCTGGTCGAGACCGATGAAAAAAATGTTTTTTTTACATAATTTGCATCCCAGAAGTACACAAATTATGCCTGCGAAAGAATTTTTTGCTTATGAAGGTATTTTAGAAGTTACAGTGTATTGAATGGAACCGTGCTTCGACCGAAATATGGGCAGCTGTAGGAACACGAGGACTTAGTTAAAGAAAAGATTTACAAATTTCTGCCCAATGAAGATCTGCTTAAAAGGTGCACCAGAGCCAATACATGAAATGACTGCAAGAGCTTCAACGTGTGCATTTGGGAATTGATACCGAGAACATCTTCGTAGAAGGGCAAAAACTGTTGAAAGAGGAGCATTTATAGCTGCAGGCGTATTCATATAAAGGTATCAAAAATTGGTTCAAATGGCTCTGAGCACTATAGGACTTAACATCTGTGGTCATCAGTCCCCTAGAACTTAGAACTACTTAAACCTAACTAACCTAAGGACATCACACACATCCATGCCCGAGGCAGGATTCGAACCTGCGACCGTAGCGGTCACGCGGTTCCAGACCGAAGCGCCTAGAACCGCACGGCCACACAAGCCGGCCATATAAAGCTATCCATTTGTTCTGAAGACCATGAACATATCAGGAATCGTCAGAGAGACGAACAGGAAACGCATTGCTACCGCGGAGCAATGGGTAAAGAATGTCTCAGTTTGCTAAAGAGTCGAGAGGGCTCCAAATTCAGAACCAGAGCATGTTTGAGGAAGAGAAAGGATGCCTCTATGGTCTTGGGACTGCAGATTAACCGTAAATTCGGAAACGACTTTTTTCTTCTTACTCCAAACTTTAAACTTAAACTTTCTTGAAACAACATTTTTCAGCGCGCGAAGCGCTGTGGAGCTTCGACAGCGTAACTGATTCATTTGATTTTTATTTTAAATGAAAGATTTAGGGGGTCTTAGCGAGAGACTTTTTTGTATCTGAATTTCAAATATTTGTTTTAAATATTTGAAATTAGAAAATCATGGCATATTTTTCAAATAGTTGCCATTTTTGAGGTGTTTTTCAGAATCCCTTCGTGATTCCCCCCCTCTCCACCTACCCCCATACCTACCGAAATTCATTCCAGTTTTAGGTATTTTCTATTATTGTGGGTTTCAGAAGTAGCCACAAGTCTGAACGCAGAGCGCAACCCAGGATGTGCCACGAGGCATATACTTTGAAATCGGTTGCAGTTGCCATTTTTAGTGTGCTATGAGATAGAAAACTTTTTTTCATACACATGAAATGAGATCACATGGCATTGATGGCAGGGAGTCCCCACGCGGAAAATTTCAGCCGTCGAGTTGCAAATCTTTTCAGTTGATCACACGTTGAGCGATTTACGTGTTGATGATGATGAAATGAAGTTGAGGACAATGCAACATCCAGTCCCCGAAAGGAGAAGCTCTCCAACCTGGGCGGTAATCGAACCTGGACCCGCTGCCTGGCAGTCAGACGCACTGAGCACTCGGCTAAGGAGGTAGACTTTCATACACAACTGTATGTGTATTACAGATGTTTATACCCCCAAGAACCATGGACCTTGCCGTTGGTGGGGAGGCTTGCGTGCCTCAGCGATACAGATAGCCGTACCGTAGGTGCAACCACAACGGAGGGGTATCTGTTGAGAGGCCAGATAAACGTGTGGTTCCTGAAGAGGGGCAGCAGCCTTTTCAGTAGTTGCAGGGGCAACAGTCTGGATGATTGACTGATCTGGCCTTGTAACACTAACCAAAACGGCCTTGCTGTGCTGGTACTGAGAACAGCTGAGAGCATGCAGCCTTACTGTATGGTTAAATGATGATGGCGTCCTCTTGGGTAAAATATTCCGGAGGTAAAAAAGCCTCCCATTTGGATCTCCGGGCGGCGACTACTAAAGAGGACGTCGTTATCAGGAGAAAGAAAACTGGCGTTCTACGGATCGGAGCGTAGAATGTCAGATCCCTTAATTGGGCAGGTAGGTTAGAAAATTTAAAAAGGGAAATGGATAGGTTAAAGTTAGATATAGTGGGAATTAGTGAAGTTTGGTGGCAGGAGGAACAAGGCTTCTGGTCAGGTGACTACAGGGTTATAAATACAAAGTCAAATAGGGGTAATTCAGGGCTAGGTTTAATAAAGAATAGAAAAATAGGAGTGCGGGTAAGCTACTACAAACAGCATAGTGAACGCATCATTGTGGCCAAGATAGACACGAAGCCCACACCTACTACAATAGTACAAGTTTATATGCCAACTAGCTCTGCAGATGACGAAGAAATTGAAGAAATGTATGATGAAATGAAAGAAATTATTCAGATAGTAAAGGGAGACGAAAATTTAATAGTCATAGGTGACTGGAATTCGGTAGTAGGAAAAGGGAGAGAAGGAAACGCAGTAGGTGAATATGGATTGGGGGTAAGAAATGAAAGAGGAAGCCGCCTGATAGAATTTTGCACAGAGTACAATTAACAGATTCAGAAGGATGTAGGTTGTAGTAGGTACTGGGAGATGAAGAAGCTTGCACAGGTTAGAGTAGAATGGAGAGCTGCATCAAACCAGTCTCAGGACTAAAGACCACAACAACAACATACCCCCAATTTAATAAAAACAATTCTTGTATGAAAAAAATAATTCTAAACTTCACCAATTTAAAATACCAGAATCTCTCCTTAATAAAGGTTATATTCTTTTTGTAGCGTCCACGACACTTCGTATATCAGTAAAATTTGACCCTTTAATTATAACCATGACAATACATGCATTACGTAAAAGATATTAATTATCCCAGTACATTTTATCTTTTTCCTGTGACTTCGTCTATATCTCGTAATATGCAGGCTGCGACGACAGTCCCTACTGGCAAATCGGACATCTTGATCCCTGGAAGCGCGTGCGTGGTTCTGTCTAGGTGCGAATGAAGACGCGCATGCATACGTGTCGAGAAAGACGCAAACACGGGCGTACGGTGACTAGGCGCACAAGTCTGAAGGCACCTTTAATTGCGTTGTTGCTACTGTTTGTCGCTTTCATACGTGAAGTTTGAAGTTCAAACATTCAACTTTAACCTCCGATAAAGTCTTTTCTTGAAAACTGTCGGAGCCGAGGCGCAATTTCAGTCGGAAGTTGCGACCTTTCGGAGTCAGAGGCGAAGCTCCTTTATCACTTGCTGGGAAGTAGTGTGACGTGTTGAAGGGCGGCCGGAGGCCCTTTGAAGGTGATTATTAGGGCTGGCTGGCTTCCGAGAGGCTGCAAGCGGCCACCGTGCGCCAACAAAGCCTCAGGTAGTCGCCCGCCCCCCACATCAAAGGCGCGCATTCCGGGATAAGATAGGGACCACGGCCCTTCCCCGGCCACAGCGGGGAGGAAGAAACCCGAGAGCCTAAAGGAACCGCTTCCTATTACACGTTATGTGTTACTGTTGGCGGGGCCCTGTTTACCTCCTCGACAGCTTAATACGTAAAGCTCCAGTACGCCATGTCCTGTCTTTCTTCGCAAGGGACATAATTGACACACAACTTGAAAGAAGACACGTGGAGTAGGCGACAGTCTCTCGGCATTGTTAAGACTTTGAGAGAATATATCGAACCAAAGCTCTTCCACTTGCTATGCAAGATATACGAGACAGGCGAAATAAGAGGGGCAGTCAAGTGAAACCCGAACACCTGCCACAGCGAGGCCATGGAATGGTTCCACTCAGAAGTAATTACCACCGGCGTTAAGACATTTATGGTTCGAATGGCTCGGAGCACTATGGAACTTAACATCTGAGGTCGTCAGTCCCCTAGACAGAACTACTTAAACCTAACTGATCTAAGGACATCATACACATCCATGCCAGAGGCAGGATTCGAACCTGCGACCGTAGCAGCAGCGCGGTTTCGAAGTGAAGCGCCTAGAACCGCTCGTCCACAGCGGCCGACTTAGACATTTATCCTACTGTGTAAAAAATTTATTGGTGACCAACACCTTCTACTCCATTGATGAATTTCTTAGCAGAACCGATTGATGCGTGTATTTATCAATAACATCACATAATATGAATATTGCGTACAATCTGACATCTGCAGTAATTTTGTGCAGTATTGCAATTATTCTAAATAAGTGCTGCAAAATTTTTTTATTTTATTTTTATTTAGTGATACGTGGCTACAATAGCGTAAGAATTATCGTATGCAGCTAAGTGTACTGAACATTTTATATTAGGTGACTGTTTTTTTTTTTTTTTTGACGATTCCACATGCGCAAAGGCAGTTTCATTTGTGATCTGTGGAATGTACGTTAGCATATCTGTTCTTATTCTGTAAATATTTATTGTGTACTCTTCTGACGTTCCACATCCCAGAGGATCTCTTCAGCATGGATGAATTGGAACGAAAATTGAATCTGACCTAATCTAATTAGGGGAAAAATGGTTCAAATGGCTCTGAGCACTATGGGACTCAACTGCTGAGGTCATTAGTCCCCTAGAACTTAGAACTAGTTAAACCTAACTAACCTAAGGACGTCACAAACATCCATGCCCGAGGCAGGATTCGAACCTGCGACCGTAGCGGTCTTGCGGCTCCAGACTGCAGCGCCTTTAACCCCACGGCCACTTCGGCCGGCAATTAGGAGAACACAGCAAATGCCATCACCCGATTTCCCAGGAACTTCGCTCAGTGGGACAGGAGTCGAAATAATCGAACACGTGTCTCGGTTTATCCGTAGATACTCGACCGTTTCTGGAAAAACGACGGACAAAGTTTTCGAGTTAGTTTTCAGGTAGTATAGGTGTCTTTTATCGTTTGATATCCTTAAACGAAATGGTGCCGCTGTGGTTAGCGTAGCAGCTTTTTAATTTTGCGCTCCGTGTTCGAAGCCTGATTAATAGTTTTTATTTATTTTATTTTTGTTGTTTTCATTTATCTACCCACATCAGTAGAACGTTACTACACGAATGTTTCTTATCAGACTAGGGAATACAGGGGCATTATATTAATTGTAAAATTACAAACGTATTTCACAAAGATGTCTCACATTTATTTAATATGTGCATATCGTATGTTGAGAGATTACTATCTTTCTAAATTATCATATTTTGTTATTTCATTGTCATTTCAATTTCTTTATTGGAAAATTTGGAAATTAGTGGTAAGGTCTTATGGGACCAAACTGCGGAGGTCATCGGTCCCTAAGTTTACGCACTACTTAATCTAACTTAAACTAACTTACGCTAGTGACAGCACACACACCCATGTCCGAGGGAGGAGTCGAACCTCCGGCGGGGGAAGCCGTGCGGGCCGTGACAATACGCCCTAGACCGCGCGGCTACCCAGCGCGGCAATTTAATTTCTGTATTAATTCTTCTATTTAATCGTATCTTTATTCTTCAGAAAGGTTTGGTGCACTGCCTTCGATGATACCGAACGTAGAAACGTTCGAAACACAGGTATCCGAACACCACGACTATCGCTCGGAGGCATGTTTGCTACAGTGACATTTCTTCGTAACAATATCACTCGCAACAGAACCATCGTTAAGATTCATGAAGATGTCGCGCGTTGGCAATAAGTTCACAGTAAACCACGCATAACGTATCACCTTTCCGAAAACTGGCGCGCGCAATTGATTATGAATGAAGATACACTACAAGAATTTAACTGAAAACAGTTGCAAATAATTTTCTCATTTTTCGGGCCGCATGTTATTCCACAGCGCCTGATTGGCAGAGTGTATCGACAGTTTGTGGAACATGAATTGGATGGCCTGCTTCATGATGTCCCACTCGCAATACGAACCAGCTTATGGTTTATGCACGACTGTGCCCTGTACATTTCAGTCGGAAAGCAAGGGGGTTTCTCAATGTTGCTTATCCTGGTAAGTGCATAGGTCGTGGGGACCAGTTGCTTGGCCCATCAGATCTCTGGATCTTAACCCCTGGAGCCGTGTCAGAGAGCTCGTGTATGGTGTTGCAATTGAGAATGTAGCAGTACTAGAGCAACGAAATGGAAATGACTGTGGAAAATGGGATGAACGGAGCCTACAACATTCTGAGAGCGTAAGATGTCTAGCACGTCACTCTCGTTGCCGACATCGACATCATTTTAAACTTGTCCTGGGGTAAATGTACGGTACGTAGCTATGTTGAATTTCGGGACCCTTCGTGTCGCTGCTTTCTGAGACGAATTAATTTTGTGTTGTTTGTGTCGCACTTGTGATCCCTACTCTGCCGCATAACTCTGAAATAAATTAATTTAAGACGAAACTTTATTTAACACTTGCCGATTATACATTACACACACGAAATTTGTAGAGCTACTTTTGAATCACTCTATACAGGGTGTTACAAAAAGGTACGGCCAAACTTTCAGGAAATGTTCCTCACGCACAAATAAAGAAAAGATGTTATGTGGACAAGTGTCCGGAAACGCTTAATTTCCATGTTAGAGCTCATTTTAGTTTCGTCAGTATGTTCTTCCACCTGCGCTCAATGGAGCACGTTATCATGATTTCATACGGGATAGTCTAACTGTGCTGCTAGAACATGTGCCTTTACAAGTACGACACAAAATGTGGTTCATGCACGATGGACCTCCTGCACGTTTCAGTCGAAGTGTTAGTACGCTTCTCAACAACAGATTCGGTGACCGATGGATTGGTAGAGGCGGACCAATTCCATGGCCTCCACGCTCTCCTGACCTCAACCCTCTTGACTTTCATTTATGGGGGCATTTGAAAGCTCTTGTCTACGCAACCCCGGTACCAAATGTAGAGACTCTTTGTGCTCGTATTGTGGACGGCTGTGATACAATACGCGATTCTCCAGGGCTGCATCAGCGCATCAGGGATTCCATGCGACGGAGGGTGGATGCATGTATCCTCGCTAACGGAGGACATTTTGAACATTTCCTGTAGCAAAGTGTTTGAAGTCACGCTGGTACGTTGTGTTGCTGTGTGTTTCCATTCCATGATTAATGTGATTTGAAGAGAAATAATAAATTGAGCTCTAACATGGAAAGTAAGCGTTTCCTGACACATGTCCACATAACATATTTTCTTTCTTTGTGTGTGAGGAATGTTTCCTGAAAGTTTGGCCGTACCTTTTTGTAACACCCTGTATAAATAAAACACAAAAATAAAAGTAACAGTCAGATTTTGAACACGTGGCGCAAGATTAAGAAGGCGAGCTCTAACCACAGACCCACCATTTCGTCTGATAATATCACGCGGTAAAAAGCACACAAGTACTTGGAAGGTACGTCAAAAACATTTCAGAAACCATAGAGTATCAACGGATAAGCCGAGACATGCGTTCGCTTATTTTTTGATTCCTGTTGCACCGAGCGAAGTTTCTGGGAAATCACGTTGTGACACTTGCCGTGTTCTCCTCGTCAAAGTGTTTCTGCGACCAAGCAACTGTGAAAATGATTCGTTCCAGGTTCCGATGAACACTGAAAGTGCTTCGGTCCGTCACCGTTTATCGTGTCTCTCTCTCTCTCTCAAACACACACACACACACACACACACACACACACACACACACACACACACACGCACGCACGCAGGCAGCCTCTCGCCCTCACGGACCTCCATGTTTATCAGAACAGTATTGACTTTACCGCGGGGCGAGAACGTGTTTGACATAGCCAAGAGCATCGTTCGATAGTGTTTCCTCTGAAAGCTTGATCGTAAAGCTAGGCGTTCGTCCGGCCTTCTCCTAACCGGCACGCTGCAGTACCGCCGCAAAGGGCTGCACGTCCATCGGCTCTCGCCACGAATCGCCGCACAACAGAGAGACGTCAAACACCTGTGTCTCCGGAAGCCGCCTACCGCACGCAAGGCACTGTAGAGAGATTTCTTAAATCTACACTACTGGACATTAAAATTGCTACACCAAGAAGAAATGCAGATGAGAAACGGGTATTCACTGGACAAATATATTATACTAGAATTGACGTGTGATTACATTTTCACGCAATTTGGGTGCATAGATGCTAAGAAATCAGTACCCAGAACAACCACCTCTGGCCGTAATAACGGCCCTGATACCCATGGGCATTGAGTCAAACAGAGCTTGGATGGCGTTTACAGGTACAGCTGCCCATGCAGCTTCAACACGATACCACAGTTCATCAAGAGTAATGACTGGTGTATTGTGACGAGCCTGTTGCTCGGCCACCATTGACCAGACGTTTTCAATTGGTGAGAGATCTGGAGAATGTGTTGGCCAGGGCAGCAGTCGAACATTTTCTGTATCCAGAAAGGCCCGTACAGGACCTGCAACATGCGGTCGAGCATTATCCTGCTGAAATGTAGGGTTTCGCAAGGATCGAGTGAAGGGTAGAGCCACGGGTCGTAACTTATATGAAATGCAACGTCCACTGTTCAAAGCGCCGTCAATACGAACAAGAGGTGACCGAGACGTGTAACCAATGGCACCCCATACCATCACGCCGGGTGATACGCCAGAATGGCGATGACGAATACACGCTTCCAATGTGCGTTCACCGCCATGTTGTCAAACACGGATGCAACCATCATGATGCTGTAAACAGAACCTGGATTCATCCGAAAAAATGACGTTTTGCCATTCGTGCAACCAGGTTCGTCGTTGAGTACACCACCGCAGGCACTCCTGTCTGTGATACAGCATCAAGGGTAACCGCAGCCATGGTCTCCGAGCAGATAGTCCATGCTGCTGCAAACGTCGACGAACTGTTCGTGCAGATGGTTGTTGTCTTGCAAACGTCCCCATCTGTTGACTCAGGGATCGAGACGTGGCTGCACGACCGGTTATAGCCATGCGGATAAGATGCCTGTCATCTTGACTGCTACTGATACGAGGCCGTTGGGATCCAGCACGGCGTTCCGTATTACCCTCCTGAACCCACCGATTCTATATTGTGCTAACAGTCATTGGATCTCGACCAACGCGAGCAGCAATGTCGCGATACGGTAAGCCGCAATCCCGATAGGCCACAATCCGACCTTTATCTTAGTCGGAAACGTGATGTTACGCATTTCTGCTCCTTACACGAGGCATCACAACAACGTTTCACCAGGCAACGCCGCTCAACTGCTGTTTATGTATGAGAAATCGGTTGGGCACTTTCCTCATGTCAGCACGTTGTAGGTGTCGCCACCGACGCCAATCTTGTGTGAATGCTCTGAGAAGCTAATGATTTGCATATCACAGCATCTTCTTCCTGTCGGTTAAATTTCGCATCTTCGTGGTGTAGCAATTTTAATGGTCAGTAGTGTATACTGGGTGTTACAAAAAGGTACGGCCAAACTTTCAGGAAACATTCCTCACACACAAATAAAGAAAAGATGTTATGTGGACATGTGTCCGGAAACGCTTAATTTCCATGTTAGAGCTCAATTTAGTTTCGTCAGTATGTACTGTACTTCTTCGATTCACCGCCATGATTTCATACGGGATACTCTACCTGTGCTGCTAGAACATGTGCCTTTAAAAGTACGACACAAAATGTGGTTCACGCACGATGGAGCTCCTGCACATTTGAGCCGAAGTGTTCGTACGGTTCTCAACAACAGATTCGGTGACCGATGGATTGGTAGAGGCGGACCAATTCCATGGCCTCCACGCTCTCCTGACCTCAACCCTCTTGACTTTCATTTATGGGGGCATTTGATAGCTCTTGTCTACGCAATCCCGGTACCAAATGTAGAGACTGTTTGTGCTCGTATCGTGGACTGCTGTGATACAATACGCCATTCTCCAGGGCTGCATCAGCGCATCAGGGATTCCATGCGACGGAGGGTTGATGCAAGTATCCTCGCTAATGGAGGACATTTTGAACATTTCCTGTACCAAAGTGTTTGAAGTCACGGTGGTACGTTCTGTTGCTGTGTGTTTCCATTCCATGATTAATGTGATTTGAAGAGAAACAATAAAATGTGCTCTAACACGGAAAGTAAGCGTTTCCGGACACATGTCCACATAGCATATTTTCTTTCTTTGTGTGTGAGGAATGTTTCCTGAAAGTTTGGCCGTACCTTTTTGTAACACCTTGTATACGTGTATGTAATATGTAATGAACTTGAATCTCTCCGTGTGAAATGGCCGTACCAATGACGGTACCATAAATTTTATGTGTTCGTTGTAAGTTTAACACGATGGAAAACATTGCGGTACGAAATCATGCGTGGTTGTTTTCATCTCACTGCAGTCTCCTCCCGGCGGAAAATAAAGCGTGCCCTGTAGCGTATAGCTGCGCTTAGATGGGCCATATTTTGCGGCAGTACTGGGCGACTATCTGAAATCTGCTTTGTCACTAGCGGCGTATTTTTTCTTTAAGAGGAACACTTCTCGAAAATATAAAGCGTAATCTGTTTCTCGATTCTTTTTAGCGGTTTCTCCGCTCCTATGTTTACAGAATATTATGCACCTTGACGTATTTTCGACGCCCTTACGATAGGGACCATGTGAGCGTGATGGGCTGGAAAGAGGAAGTGACTGTCCAGTGAATTTTTGTAACAAGAACTGCGCGAGAAACATTTAACGCAGCAACTGGTAAAAAACAGCGAATTCCTTGAATGCTTTAGTGTGCAGCTGTGTCATGCACCCTTCAGATGCAACGAAAAATTTTATACTAAAGTGGGGCGTAATTCTAGCTGCGTCACATCTTGTGCAGGTGGACTGCGCCCGATACCAATCTCTGACTGTGCTGAGCGTTTGTTTGATTACCCTAGAGTTAAACTGACGATCAACGAAGTCTTGTTTGGCGTAGACGACCACGGTTTCATTCGACAACAATGCTCTGCTGATGTCATACATAAGCTCTCTCAAATCAGTTAAAGTTATACATACAGTACAGGATCCTAAAGTGAGCCTGAGATAAAGAACGAATAGTTTTAAATTAATATTTCAAGCGCTACGAAGTCTTCAATGATCAATCCCTGCGAGACATGTCTTTGTAAACTGCTTTGTTTCATAACAAAGAGGTGATGGAGCTACCTTATGCTGATATAACGTCGACAATGTCAGGGATACTATTCATGGTCCTCATCTATCGTCCTGACTCAAGATTAATTTACTCACTCGACACCGATTTACAATCTTTCCGTAATGGAGTATTTCAAATTGTCGCGTCCTCCGATCGTTGATGTGTTCAAGTGTTTCACCACTACCAGGATAAAAAGTTTTTTTTTCTTGAAGCAACAGCTATTGTTTCGTTAAAAACATTCGTGAAATTTGTAATAATGAACGCAGAAAAGTAGTGTAATAATTATTTATTCATACTTTTGGCGTCTTCTTAGGCCACGTGCGTGATAGAATTTCTATACGTTCGTTTTTCCTTTTTTTTTTAAAAAAAAAGCTTCCTTTATTAGAAGTTAACTTTTAAGGCTTGAACTGGCAACACTGATTGCGGAAAATGATCTACTTTCTGCAGCAACAGTGGCAGGTGATGTACAAAAATCGACCTATATTTGAGAGAAATAAATCTAAATAAAACGGAGCTGAAATTTAGTAAATTTGTTTGGAACGCTTTTCTTTGAAAGTGTAGAGTGTTGATAGTGTTGAGACAACAACCAGCAACAAATTTATTTTAAGTTCTTTTATTCAAAGGGTACCGTTACCGGTTTCGAATCATTAAGATTCATAGTCATACGGCTTTCATGCTTTCATTACAACATGTGCTGCGTTTTTTACTGATTAATTATCCTAAAATATAAATAATATATAATTGTGAGCACGTCACAAAGATGGTTGAGGTACAGATTTGCATTGGGATGTGAATTACATGAAACGTCGGTTTGGATTACTTGTTTTCATAATTTTCGTCCAGCAGACAACGTCTGTAGTTTTCGCCGCATTCACATCATTGCACTTGCGTAATTGAGCGCTTCAGATTTGTCACTGAATGCATTTCCACCACATTTCTATCGTTGCACACGTAAATTTGTATCACTGAGCACTTCAGCTTAGTCACAGAACATGCACCGCATGTTGTGATAGATACATAACCTATGTATCTATCAAAACATGTATGTTAACTAAATATTTTTCTTTAATTGTTCAGCTGTAATATTTAAGCCCATTTGCAACCGATGTGTTAATAATAATTGCTCTTCTCTTTTGCAGATTCCGAAGGCACAGATTCCAGTAAGTAAATGGATTTACTCCTGATTTGCGTGTGACTGCATAGATTTTCATACTGTATCACACCTGGTAAATTTCTTTTATAAGAGCAGCTCCCTGCGTACCGTGTTCCAATAGCGAAAACAAAGACATACCTTCTTGCTGCTCTGAACCAACAGCAACTAACAAAAACTGCATGTATCGATTATGCTGCTGTTTCGTGTCGTGTCATCTTCGCATTATATGTGTGCTAAGTATCCTCACCCACTCTCCATAAACTTTATAGATCACGATGACATACACTTTAGCTTAACTTCCATAAAGACATCTGTTTTCGTAGGCTGTCTGCACAAGTGTACGGATTACGTGGATCAGATATTTAGTATCAGTAGTTTACACTGACACGAACTGATTATTTAGCGTTTCATTCATGCTGACTATTCCACGTGAGAAACGACGCAGGAGGCTAACTGATCAACTGCACGAAAAGCAACTTTGAAGCAATACTTTGAAACGTCCCCTTTGAACAATTATACATGACTGTGCTTAAACTGACACACAATATTTTGTTAGCGCAACGCAATCTGACTTTCAAAAATCCCTACAAAAGAATGGCCCTGACTAACATTAAACTATACCTTTCACAAATCACTTACCTCACAAAAATCTTCGCTGCTCAAGCTACTGCAATACAGCGAGCGCCACTACTGCCAGCTAAATAAAAGATTCAAACTATGGAAGGCGCTAACTACTGATAGGAATAGTTAGCAAATGAAAGATATTAGTAGAGAACAAACAATGTATTTACCTTGATATCATCATATATAAATATAGCAGTTCATGACAAATTACAAATCTCCGCCATCTCTCTCCCCACATCCACCACTGCTGGCGGCTCACCTCCAACTGCGCAACGCTACGCGCTGTTCACAGCCAGCTGCCTAACACTACAACGGCGAGTATTACAACAATGCAAAGCAGACACAGACTGCCCACAGCACAGCCAGTGATTTTCATACAGAGGTGGCGTTACCAATAAAAAAACCTAAACAGCCTACTTACAACTTTTAAATCACAAGCTGATCAGTCTATAAAGCGATAGTGGCTGCAGGCATTTTATTTAAACACCACTCAGTTTGGCAGAAACATCCGAAATATTCCCAAAGTCCGAGACAAAAAAGTGCGGGGATCGAAAGGAGACCATATTACACATTATATTTAGATGTAGTGTCCTGCAACCCACTCAGTATTTGAAAAGTCATGACGAGGTCGCCAAAATAATCCACCAAAAGTCGAGAAAGCAGTATTAGGTAATGAGAGGTTTTCTTCCATACCAACGATATTTGCGAAGATACTGCATATGAATCGATACAGTACCAGTTCTCTCCAGAACTCTGGATGTATACGAGATGCGATAACAAGAAAGTTAGTATCTCTAGATGCTCAGTGGTATACTGAGGACTAAAGTATCGACGCCACTTACAAAGTGTGCTAGGAAAATTGTTCGAATTGCTAAGGAACCATGTGTCGAAGCGTAGTATGACCGTTTTGACGGGGCTTTTATTTATTATTTATTATGTACATTAAATGTCATTGAACCTTCACTTACTTCGTAGATGAACGACAAAATTGTTTGTAACTTCCTTTGAACAGTATGATTACGTTGCTTTTCAATCTCTTCCTTGAGTCGATCACTAGAGAATTATTGTCGGTGAACTTCAACATAACTTCCTTCCACAAAGATTGACTTCATGCTGACGCGTTTGTTTCGACATGTCGGCATGCCGCTAAACATACGCACTCTAAAAGTTTTGGTACAACACAATAACATCGGCTTTATATCCTTTAGAGAATTTCACGACAAACTCACTGGCTGACCCGCAGTGATTTCGACCGGTGCGGTAGGGATCTTCGCGAATGAATCTGGTATTTGTGCGGCCCTTGTCTCAAATCGGAGAATCCTGGGGATGCCCAGGTGTAAAACATTCAGTTCAGTTCAGAGGAGTCACAAAGACTGGTGGGCTGTTTAACATTGTCCGTTGAAATATATTGTGTTCTCTGAACTAAAAAGTTAACATGAGATTTTCATTGCCACCTCCTTTAAATGAGACCCCTCGTCCCCCCCCCCCCCCCCCCTTTTGAGCTCACGTAATTAATAGACCTCCCCATAATTACTTACTACGATCAAGAGCCTTATATTTTGCTTGCATCGTAAGTTAGACACGACTACATGAGTATACAACAACAATCTGTTATTGCCCTCTGCATAACGGGTTTAAAATTTATTATTCGATTGTTTTTCAAAACACATGCCGCCAAGTTTGCGGTCTCTGGGACATGTATACTGTTTCTGGAATCCGGAAGCCCTTTGTCAGGCTATAGGATCGAACCTTCGTCATTTTAATATTCACTTAAAAGATTCACAGACCAGCAATGATTTAACACTTGTTTTACAATCTTACAGTCCGGAACCGCGCGACTGCTGCGGTCGCAGGTTCGAATCCTGCCTCTGACATGGATGTGTGTGATGTCCTTAGGTTAGTTAGGTTTAAGTAGTTCTAAGTTCTAGGGGACTGATGACCTCAGATGTTAAGTCCCATAGTGCTTAGAGCCATTTGAACCATTTGAACAAGTAGGGGTGGTCTGCTGCGGAGCTCCATGTTCAACAATGTATGATGAACGGCGTGCTCCAAAGCATTTGTGCGTGAACCACCGTTGTGCTCTTTCGGTAGAGATGCCACAGATCACCATCTATCCTACTTTACAGACCAGAAAAGTCTCCAAACCCCACGTTTTATGAAGAGTAGTGGACGTCCAACCACTTAGCGCCTAATGATAGTTTGACTGTTCTTCTGCCTCTTCCAGCATCAACACGATGACATAAGGCCGGCTTCACCGTTTTCGAGATACTCGTTCACAGGCTGTGCCTAATAATAATCTTCCCTTTGTCAAAATCGCTTGTCTCAATGGATTTCCCGTTTTGCAGCCCATGTCTTCGCTAGCGTGAACCCCCGTCCGTGTCTTCTCCGCCGGCCGGTGTGTCCGTGCGGTTCTAGGCGCTTCAGTCTGGAACCGCGTGACCGCTACGGTCGCAGGTTCGAATCCTGCCTCGGGCATGGATGTGTGTGATGTCCTTAGGTTAGTTAGGTTTAAGTAGTTCTAAGTTCTAGGGGACTGATGACCACAGATGTTAGGTCCCGTAGTGCTCAGAGCCGTTTGAACAATTTGTCTTCTCCGCTTACATACTTGAGTTACCGCGTCACATGCCCGCAACGCCACAAGGCGGCATCCAACGTAGCGATGGATAGTGGTCATAATGTTTCGGCTGATCATTGTGCATGCTGGGAAGTAGCAGGAGAGACGGGGAAACAATCAGACGGACCAAGGAACAAATTAGAGCGAGTGATATGATTGTGACTGTAATGAAAGTCAAACAGCTGTGCGGGACATATAGCAAGGCGAACACACGGTGTATGGCTCAGTCAAGACAAAACGAGACAGTTGAAAAAAAAAAGTAAGTAAATCTCTTTATTTCAAAAGTAATAGCCATAGCTGTTAATACGTCGTACATCTATTCCATTCCACTGTGAAACAAGACGGTCGGTGCCTTCATGGAAAAATGTTTGCTAAAGTGAACAATGATCGCATCCAAGCGTGCACCCGATCGTAGCCGCAAATCGACGGCGACGAATGCCCTTCTTCAGGACTCCGAAAATATGGAAATCGCATGGGAAGAGATCGGAACCATATGGAGGATGTGTAACGTCATCCCAGCGAAACTTCTTCAGCGTCGCACCATGTGAAGGAGGGTGGCGGCATCTTTTTGGCATGTCGTTTCGACTGAGCTGCGGAAGTTTCGCTGGGATGCCTTTACACATCCTTCGTACAGTCCCCATCTCTCTATAGGCCATTTCCACATTTTTCGAGCCCCGAAGAAAGACACTAGTGGCCTGGATTTGCTTGTTCGCCGAAGAGGTGCACACCAGGACACAATCATGGCTGCGTAGGCAACTGCAAACATCTCTCCATAAACGCGTTCTAGGCGCTTCAGTCCGGAACCGCGCTGCTGCTACGGTCGCAGGTTCGAATCCTGCCTCGGGCATGGATGTGTGTGATGTCCTTAGGTTGGTTAGGTTTAAGTAGTTCTAAGTCTAGGGGACTGATGACCACAGATGTTAGGTCTCACAGTGCTCAGAGCCGTTTGCACAATTTGTCTTCTCCGCTTACATACTTGAGTTACCGCGTCACATGCCCGCAACGCGCTAGCTAGGTTCGAATCCTGCCTCGGGCATGGATGTGTGTGATGTCCTTAGGTTAGTTAGGTTTAAGTAGTTCTAAGTTCTAGGGGACTGATGACCTCAGATGTTAAGTCCCATAATACTCAGAGCCATTTGAACCATAAACGCGTTGGCCAGCGTGTCTTACAATAGGATAAATTTATTAACGAAAATGGCTATTACTTTTTAAATAATAAACTGTTTACTTACTTTTTCCCAACTATCGTGTTTTCATTTGACTATCAAGTACAGAAGGATCAAGGATCATCTTTGCTATATTCGAAGGGATAAGGTTCAAAATGGCTCTGCCCGAGGCAGGATTCGAACCTGCGACCATAGCGGTCGCGCGGTTCCAGACTGTAGCGCCTAGAACCGCTCGGCACACCGGCCGGCCAACTTGTTGTTGATGATGATGAAGATGATGATGCACCGTACCAGTCACAATACTATTCTCATCATTACTTAAATTTTATGTCGTAAACTCTCATAGAATTTCCGCACTTCGCCGCCAACTCTTTCTGCGTTTCCGCGTATTCAAAGTAATCCTATTATACGGAACTCCGTTTTGTGCCAGGTGGATGCTAATTAATTAACGGTCAACACGCTCTGAACTAATCTCTTTAAAACAACAGCTGCAATTTAATTTACTTTTTGCATTTGAATCCGCACTGCACGCGAGACTAATCTGCTTCATTTATTTCTTTTTGGCGGGAGATTAACAGCTGCCCTAATGCCTACGCAGAACACCTCGCCAGTAGCATGTTCTCTAAAAGAACCAGCGTAGCTCTCGCGATGAGGCGACAAATTAATTAGCCCAGAACTAATCTCTACGGTTCCAGTTAAATTTACATATGTTGTGTGAGAAATTACATAGTGCCCGGTATGCAGAACTTCTACCTAAATCGGTTTCGACAAATGAAAGGCAAAAGAACCACTGCAATAATGAATATAGAAAATTTTTGTGATGATTGTGATGGAGAGAAGTTGAAATGTAAAATACTTGTCCTGCATAAATGTAAACATGAAAACTTATGTGGTCACTATTTACAGTGGAGTGCACTCTAAGTGGAAATGGTTCAAATGGCTTTCAGCACTATGCGACTTAACTTCTGAGGTCATCAGTCGCCTAGAAGTTAGAACTAATTAAACCTAACGAACCTAAGGACATCACACACATCCATGCCCGAGGCAGGATTCGAACCTGCGACCGTAGCGGTCGCTCGCTTCCAGACTGTAGCGCCTAGAACCGCACGGCCACTCCGGCCGGCCACTGTAAATGGAAAAAAGAATGCATGTGTCTGACATACTCTGTTGCAGAGTGTTTTTTACGCCAGTATGGAGCAGGAGTACGAGGTGTGACAATAAAGTAGTGAGACTGATGCGAAAAAAAAATGTTGCTTACCGTTTTAGTCAAGTGTAGTGTTGTCTCCTTCAAAGTAGTTCCATTCTGATTGCACACACTTCTTCCAGCGCTTGTGCCACTGAATGTAACATTTCTGGAACTCATTTACTGTAATATCCTCCAAAACCCTCGTCACAGCTTTTTGAACATCTTGTGTTGTTGAAAAATGGTGTCCCTTACCGCCATTTTGACTCTTGGAAATAGAAAATCAGTTACAGTGATAATTACACAAATCTGAAAGCTATTAATTCAACTACATACCTCGGGATAATAGTGACGAACATCTTAAATTGATACGGTCACATAGATAACGTTCTGAGGTAGCGACCAAAGAATACGTTTCATTGGCAGAAGAGTTAGGAAACGTAATAAGTCTGCCTGCACTACACTTTTCCGTCCTCTTCTGGAGTATTGCTGCGCGCTGTGGACTCATCACCAGATAGGATTGACGGAGGTCATCAAAAAACTTCGAAGCTACTTTTGTACTGTTTCGAAATAGGGGAGAGAGTGTCACGCATATAATACGCGAAGTGGGGTGGCGGTCGTTACAACGAAGGGGTTTTTCGTTGCGGCGAGGCGTTCTCACGAGGCTTCAGCCTCCAGCTTCGTTTTCCGAATGCGAAAAAATGTAATTGACACTCAACTACATAGGGACAAATGATGACTGCAATAAAATAAATCAGAGCTCGCACAGTGAGATTTAAGTGTTCGTTTCTCACGCGCGCTGTTCGAGAGTGTAAAGGCAGAGAAATAACATGAAAGTGGTTCAATGAAACATCTGTCGGGCAATTTACGTGAGTGCAGCTGTAGACCGCCCAGTGCCTGCTGTACTGGTGTGGGGTGCCATTGGATGCCCACACTATCACCCCTGGTTCACATGGCCGATAATTTGGACACTAGCCGATACATTTCTGACGTGCTAGGGCCGGTAGCTGTGCCCTGTCTTCGAGTTCTCCGCAACATTGCATTTCAACAAGATAGCACAAGATCGCATGTTTCCCGAGCTGTTCTGGCCGACCTCAATACAGAGGACGTGCGCCTGCTGCCCCGGCCAGCACGTTCTGCGGATTTGTCACGCACTGAAAACAGCTGGCCATCGGTTGTCGAGAGATCAGTACGCCGCTACCACGACTGGCGAATGCAGCGTGCAGGATGTAACCGTATCTATCATTCAGGCTCACAGTTATCGTCGATTCACAGCCCGGTTTGTCCAACTTTTGCTGCCAGACTTGCCGATTTCGTGTAATACACTACTGGCCATTAAAATTGCTACACCACGAAGATGATGTGCTAGAGACGCGAAAATTGACCGACAGGAAGAAGATGATGTGATATGCACATGATTAGCTTTTCAGAGCATTCACACAAGGTTGGCGCCGGTGGCGACACCTACAACGGGCTGATATGAGGAAAATTTCCAACCGATATCTCATATACAAACAGCAGTTGACCGGCGTTGCCTGGTAAAACGTTGTTTTGATGCCTCGTGTAAGGAGCAGAAATGCGTACCATCACGTTTCGGAGTTTGAAAAAAGGTCGATTTGCAGCCTATCGTGATTGCGGTTTATCGTATCGCGACATTGCTGCTCACGTTGGTCGGGATCCAATTACTGTTAGCAGAATATGGAAACGGTGGGTTCAGGAGGGTAATACGGAACGACGTGCTGGATCCCAGCGGCCTCGTATCACTAGCAGTCGAGACGAAAGGCATCTTATCCGCATTGCTGTAACGGATCGTGCAGCCACGTCCCGATCCCTGAGTCAACAGATGGGGACTTTTGCAAGACAACAACCATCTGCACGAACAGTTCGACGACGTTTGCAGCAGCGTGGACTATCAGCTCGATGGCAATGGCTGCGTGTAGGCTTCTTGAAGCTGCATCACAGACAGGAGCGCCTGCGATGGTGTACTCAACGACGAACCTGGTTGCACGAATGGCAAAACGTCATTTTTTCGGATGAATCCAGGTTCTGTTTACAGCATCATGATGGTCGCATCCGTGTTTGGCGACATCGCGGTGAACGCACATTGGAAGCGTGTATTCGTCATCCCTGCGAAACCCTACATTTCAGCAGGATAATGCACGACCACATGTTGTAGGTCCTGTACGGGCCTTTCTGGATACAGAAAATGTTCGACTGCTGCCCTGGCCAGCACATTCTACAGATCTCTCAGGAATTAAAAACGTCTGGTCAATGGTGGCCGAGCAACTGGCTCGTCACAATACGCCAGTCACTACTGTTGATGAACTGTGGTATCGTGTTGAAGCTACGCCATCCAAGCTCTGTTTGACTCAATGTCCAGGCGTATGAAGGCCGTTATTACGGCCAGAGGTGGTTGTTCTGGGTACTGATTTCTCAGGATCTATGCACCCAAATTGCGTGAAAATGTAATCACATGTCAGTTCTAGTATATCTGTCCAATAAATACCCGTTCATCATCTGCATTTCTTCTTGTTGTAGCAATTTTAATGGGCAGTAGTGTAAATTTTACATCCCAAAAATGTAATCATGAATTCTTCCAAGAAACAGAAGTATGTTGTTTACTTTCTTGCTTGGAGTGCAATTTTAATGGGCAGCAGTGTACATGTAGTGTTGCCTGTGTCGGCGACACGGACAAGCGGCCGTGTAGCCGGGTAGGGAGGGCCAAACAGCGGCGTTTGTTATTAGGGAGAGCGGGGAGCCCGGGGTAACGAGGTCGCAGAGATAAGCCGAATTCCTGCCGCCCGTGGGCGGAGCTAAACTGCTGGCAGTCTGCCGCGCGCTGCGCGAGGCGGCGTTTTGACGGGATTCCGTCCCTTATCACCTCTGCCGCCCGCACGGCGAATTCCGCATCAGGTGCGCCGCGTTGTCGCTGATAGAACGGTCGGTATGTGTCTGTGTGTGTGTGGGAGAGAGAGAGAGAGAGAGAGAGAGAGAGAGAGAGAGAGAGAGAGAGAGAGAGAGAGAGGGAGGGAGAGAAAGGAAGAGAGAAAGAGAGGGAGACAGAGAGAGGGTGAGAGGGGGGGGGGGGGGGGAGAGACGGAGAAAACACTTCATACATAGGATATCCTGAACCTGCCGATGCATCTCGTCTGCTTTGAGCAATGATGCAAAGATGTGCCTTAACATATTCGAGATGGCCTCAGAGATGTTCCAACAGCATCAAAGTATCGATACCTAATCATGTGAGTACCCCGAAAGTATCGAAACCTACTCATATCTGTACTTTTTAATTCAACATATGATAACGAGGATAATGGAACGTGGTCGAATTAAGTTAGGTGATGCTGAGGAAATTAGATTAGGAAATGAGACACTTAAAGTGGTAGAGGAGTTTTGCTATTTGGGGAGCAAAATAACTGATGATGGTCGAAGTAGAGAAGATGTAAAATGTAGACTGGCAATGGCAAGGAAAGCGTTTCTGAAGAAGAGAAATTTGTTAACATCCAGTATAGATTTAAGTGTCAGGAAGTCGTTTCTGAAAGTATTTGTATGGAGTTTAGCCATGTATGGAAGTGAAACATGGACGGTAAATAGTTTGGACAGGAAGAGAATAGAAGCTTTCGAAATGTGGTGCTACGTAGGGTCGCGGGGTTAAGTAAGGAATTGGCATGGTTAATTTTAAGCTGTGGCCTGATGCCCTGCCGGCCGGTGTGGCCGAGCGGTTCTAGGCGCTTCAGTCTGGACCCGCGCGACGGCTACGGTCGCAGGTTGGAATCCTGCCTCGAGCATGGATGTGTGTGATGTCCTTAGGTTAGTTAGGTTTAAATAGTTCTAAGTTCTAGAGGACTGATGACCTCAGATGTTAAGTCCCATAGCGCTCAGAGCCATTTGCATTTTGAACCGGATGCCCTTCCTACCGTCACCCCATACCCCCTGGGGGAAGGAGTGTACCCCAGCTGTCTGAGTCCAGTGTAAATCGTGAAAGAGTGGGGATGTGTTTCAAATATCTGTGAGTCGAGTAACTGAGGCGGGACGTGGGGACCAGCCCGGTATTGACCTAATAGGACGTGGGAAACCGCCTAAAAACCACATCCAGGCTGGCCGGCACACCGGCCGTCGTCGTTAACCCGCCGAGTGGATACGGTCCGGGGCCGGCGCGCCTACCCGAGCCCAGGAAGCAGCGCGATAGCGCTCTCGGCTACCCTGGCGGGTTATTTATCATCAGTAATGAGATCTATTATTGTTGCTAAATGTTTCAATTCCTAAAAAGGAAATCACAACCCGGTTCTGGGACCTGTGGCCCATCTTCAGGTGCATCTACAAAGCTATAAATAAATGATGCCTATCCAAATCGACGCATCAAAACAACCAAACAAAACTAATACTACAACTCTTAAGAAAAAAAACCTATGTACATAAAACGTAAGTCCATAAAAGTCGAATAACAGAGTTTAAGCCGGGTGGAGTGGCCGAGCGGTTCTAGGCGCTACAGGCTGGAACCGCGCGACCGCTACGGTCGCAGGTTCGAATCCTGCCTCGGGCATGGATGTGTGTGATGTCCTTAGGTTTAAGTAGTTCTAAGTTCTAGGGGACTGATGACCTCAGAAGTTAAGTCCCATAGTGCTCAGAGCCATTTGATTTGAACAGGGTTTAAATTAGATTAATATAGTACATCTCTGGCACATAGCATAAAACAACCCTCTGAATTCGTAAGCATGCTGGAAATCTTCCGGAGAGCAGGACCTACATAAAAAGACACAGGCCTCCAAATTAAAAGAGTGGGACCACCTTGAATAAAATCAAAATATAAACTACACTACTGGCCATTAAAACTGTTACACCAAGAAGAAATGCAGATGATAAACGAGCATTCGTTGGACAAATATATTATACTATAACTGACATGTGATTACATTTTCACCCAATTTGGGTGCATAGATCCTGAGAAATCAGTACGCAGATCAACCACCTCTGGCCGTAATAACGGCTTCATACGCCTGGGCGCCGGCCAGTGTGGCCGAGCGGTTCTAGGCGTATCAGTCTGGAACCGCGCGACCGCTGCGTTCGCAGGTTCGAATCCTGCCTCGGGCATGGATGTGTGTGATGTCCTTAGGTTAGTTAGGTTTAAGTAGTTCTGAGTTCTAGGGGACTGATGACCTGAGATGTTAAGTCCCATAGTGCTCAGAGCCATTGGACCATACGCCTGGGCATTGAAAAAAATGGCTCTGAGCACTATGGGACTTAACATCTGTGGTCATCAGTCTCCTAGAACTTAGAACTACTTAAATCTAACTAACCTAAGGACATCACACACATCCATGCCCGAGGCAGGATTCGAACCTGCGACCGTAGCAGTCGCGCGGTTCCGGACTGAGCGCGTAGAACCGCGAGACCGCCTGGGCATTGAGTCAAACAGAGCTTGGATGACGTGAACAGGTACCGCAGCCCATGCAGCTTCAACACGATACCACAGTTCATCAAGAGTATTGTGACGAGCCAGTTGTTCGGCCACCATTGACGAGACGTTTTCAATTGGTGAGAGATCTGGAGAATGTGCTGGCCAGGGCAGCAGTCGAACATTTCTTGTATCCAGAAAGGCCCGTACAGGACCTGCAACATGCGGTCGTGCATTATCCTGCTGAAATGTAACACATCTGAAATGTAATGTCCACAGTGCAAAGTGCCATCATTGCGTACAAGAGATGACCGAGACGTGTAACCAATGGCATCCCATACCATCACGCTGGGTGAAACGCCAGTATGGCGATGACGAATACACGCTTCCAATGTGCGTTCACCGCGATGTCGCCAAACACGGATGCGATCATCATGATGCTGTAAACAGAACCTGGATTCATCCGAAAAAATGACGTTTTGCCATTTGTGCACCCAGGTTTGTCGTTGCGTACACCTTCGCAGGCGCTCCTGTATGTGATGCAGCGTCAAGGGTAACCGCAGCCATGGTCTCCGAGCTGATAGTGCATGCTGCTGCAAACGTCGTCAAATTGTTCGTCAGATGGTTGTCGTCTTGCAAACGTCCCCATCTGTTGACTCAGCGATCGAGACGTGGCTGCACTATTCGTTACAGCCATGCGGATAAGATGCCTGTCATCTCGGCTGCTAGTGATACGAGGCCGTTGGGATCAAATGGTTCCAATGGCTCTAAGCACTATCGGACTTAACATCTGAGGTCATTAGTCCCCTAGAACTTAATCTACTTAAACCTAACTAACCTAAGGACATCACACACATCCATGCCCGAGGCAGGATTCGGACCTGCGACTGTAGCAGTCGCCCGGTTCCAGACTGAAGCGCCTAGAACCACTCGGCCACGCTGGCCGGCCTAGGTTTAAGTATTTCTAATTTTAGGGGACTGATGAGCTCAGCTGTTAAGTCCGATAGTGCTTAGAGCCTTCTTCTGATCCGCGTAGATAAGCGGTCTTTCAAACACTGAAGCGAAAAAAAAGGGATGTATAGCATGTGTAGCTGCAGGTGTGTGAAGACACAATGTGATCCTTGAGTAAAAACTGTGACTCACCAGTGCCTTATACCCATCCATCAGGCCCGAGCCACGAACACACCAGAGTTGAAATGTCGGCGGTAGAATTCGTGTAGCCGGTTCTTAGACCTGATGATAATGGTTATAATATCTCAGGTCTTAACCGTCAGTTGGACTCACCGTTGCACTCGCTATGGTGATACACAATACGGTGGCGAAACCAGTGGTATTATACCGGTGGACCCGAAGTGCACAACGCTTCGGAGGTTAGTCACGGATATTTCATGAGTAGTCTGGTACGAGGAACTCGTGGTCTCCTGTGGCTCCTTGCAGAACAGTATTACATTTCGTTTGATTTCTAACCATCTTTAAACATTGCAGTGAAGATGAGCATGAGAATGGGTGTTCTGAAGAGATTTTAATGGAGCATCTAATTTACTTACTAGAGAACCGGGAGCTGAAGACCTCAGAATAATATCTTTCCCCTCTGAGATGTCAGAAAATTCATTCAGTTTTCTATTGGAAAAAGTACAAGGCAAAATCCAGCGTACCGTTGCTTACCTAAGAGAAGTCATAACAGTACCACCAAACTGCAGGTAGCGCCGTACCTTCCTGCTAGTTGATTCAGTTTGAAGGAACATGTCAAAACTCTTCCGACTAGGGAACTAAAATGTTCTGTTTTCCTAACCTGATGCAATTAACTTTGTTAAATTCCTTCCCTGTTATTCGTGATGCCTTTGTTAACGTAGTAACTGCGGTTACCTTGGCTGCTTTATTTTTAAGCAAGGAACATTCCACTTTCCACAAACACTTCCGTTGTACGTAAGCAGTTGCAGTCTTGATCGTCGTTTCATTGTCCCAACGACTATGATTTCAAGGTTTTTAACGTAGCTGTCAATCAGCGACTGTTGTATAATACAAAATTTTGAAAAACACAGCCCTCAGTCGCGGACACAATTAATTTGTGACCTAGGTTTCGGTGTCACAAGTTCTTCTTTTGCAGATCACCTGTTAATCACAGGGCACTCTCCTAAAGGGGTTGAGAAGTTGAAAATTTTGCGTAGGGAAAAAAAGGGCGTAAACTTGATATTTTAGAGGAGCTGTAAACTTTCAAGCATTTACTTTCGAATGACGAGCAGGTGCAGTTGCGCGGAAGAAGTTATTTCAATGGTATAAAGCCGCTGCTTGGCGAGATCTAACACTTTGACGTACCAACTACTTCTTGCAGATTCAGAGATACCTTTTCTTTCTACTTTTTACGGCTCACATACGTAAATTAAAAAATTTTTTTGGTTTTTATAACGTATCTATTATAGCAAGCAGTAATGTCATTTAATGGATTATTTCGTATATGTCTTCTTTATGCATTTATTCTGGAATTTTTGTACTACAGCCAGTCATTCATTAGTTGTATTTTATATCATGCAGTATCCCACTATTGCAATTACTTCATGTACACCGTTCAGGTGTTCGTTTATTTCCCTCTCTGCAGTTACGGGGGATGTTTACAAAATGGCCTGTTTTACCAATTAGCCATCAGATGGTGGTATTGTCTTGAAGTTGCCGTGGCGCACAAGTCACATGATGTTTCAGTTTTGTGTTGACTGTAGCAGAGGACACATGGCAGCCCTTACTGTCTTGCACCTCTGTTGCATTTTATTTTAATTCTATCTGACGCTGTCAGGTATGAGCGCAACTTTCGTATTTTTTGGTACGTGATGCTGTAACATTTAGTTTTAATTTTGTCCGAAGAAGGTGTCCCTTGTGACACCAAAACCTAAGTCACAAATTAATTGTGTTCGCGACTGAGGGCTGTGTTTTTCATAATTTTGGGCTATGATTACGATCCACAAGAAAAAGAATACCGAAAAGAGAGCGCGGAACGAAGACAGACTACTAATGCCCTTCAGCAAACTGTTGGTGTGCACATTTGTTTAGTGGCGCCAGAGGTGAGTTGGGGTGGGTGAGACCGCTTTATCGACTACTATCGCCCGTGTTACACTGTCAAGAATCTTTGACCTTATTTAGACTTTCAGCCGTTGACGAAACTGAGGGGAAAGCAGTTCGCATGTTTAATTAACATTGTGTAATAAAATGAAGAGCGTTTAACTGCAGTCTGAGACTATATCGATGTTCCTGATCACTGAGAAATCTCATTGCAAAAGTACCCCAGTCTACTGGCTAATATTTTATAAAAATCTTCAACGATGTTATTTTGCAGAGTAATACGAGCTTATGAAATTTTCTGGTTCGGGTCCGTCAAACTATTTGAACTGCTTCAGTAATCAGTGCTCTCCATGCACATATCAGTTGACTGCTTGCTTCGAGTGAGTCAGTCTTTAGGGAGAGACAGTACTGGCAACTGTGTCGACACGTGTGGGCGCACTGACAGCTGTTAGCAGCTGAAACCCTGCTGGCCCTAATCCCTTCTCCAAGCCGGAGGACATGAGGCGCGTCCTCCGTTCTTCCCCCTCCACCTTCACCGCCATCCCGCCCCTACATCCCTCTCTTCGTCACCCTGAGGCCGTCAACGGCCAGTCGGCTAGCTACTGATTTGAACTGAAACACCGAATGAAGACACTTACCTAGAATACAGACACAGTGGTTCGTACTATCCCCTTTCATGAAGCAACGATGGACTTGGCTGTTGCTCCTCTGCTCGTTTTAGGTATACAGTTAAGAAACCGTTTTTGTTAGCATCGAAAATGACATCTAAATGAAATTTCTGAGCCCAGTCAGTGGGGGCAAGTAGAGTAGTACACTACTGGCCATTACAATTCCTACACCACGAAGATGTGCTACAGACGCGAAATTTAACCAACAGGAAGAAGATGCTGTGATATGCAAATGATTAGCTTTTCAGAGCATTCACACAAGGTTGGCGCCGGTGGCGACACCTACAAGGTGCTGACATGACGAAAGTTTCCAACCGATTTCTCATACACAAACAGCAGTTGACCGGCGTTGCCTGGTGAAACGATGTTGTGGTGCAACAACGTGTAAGGAGGAGAAATGCGTACCATCACGTTTCCGACTTTGATAAAGGTCGGATTGTAGCCTATCGCGATTGCGGTTTACCGTATCGCGACATTGTTGCTCGCGTTGGTCGAGATCGAATGACTGTTAGCAGAATATGGAATCGGTGGGTTCAGAAGGGCAATACGGAACGCCGTGCTGGATCTCAATGGCCTAATATCACTAGCAGTCGAGATGAGAGGCATCTTATCCGCATGCCTGTAACGGATCGTGCAGCCACGTCTCGATTCCGGAGTCAACAGATGGGGACGTTTGCAAGACAACAACCATGTGCACGAACAGTTTGCAGCAGCATGGACTATCAGCTCGGAGACCATGGCTGCGGTTAACCTTGACGCTGCTTCACAGACAGGAGCGCCTGCGATGGTGTACTCAACGACGAACCTGGGTCGACGAATGGCAAAACGTCATTTTTTCCGATGAATCCAGGTTCTGTTTACAGCATCATGACGGTCGCATCCGTGTTTGGCGATATCGGGATGAACGCCATTGGAAACGTGTATTCGTCATCGCCATACTGACGTATCACCCGGCGTGATGGTATGGGGTGCCATTGGTTACATCTCTCAGTCACCTCTTGTTCGCACTGACGTCACTTTGAACAGTGGACGTTACATTTCAGATGTGTTACGACCCGTGGCTCTACCCTTCATTCGATCCCTGTGAAACCCTACATTTCAGCAGGATAATGCACGACCGCATGTTGCAGGTCCTGTAACGGGCCTTACTGGATACAGAAAATGTTCGTCTGCTGCCCTGGGCAGCACATTCTCCAGATCTCTCACCAACTGAAAACGTCTGGTCAATGGTGACCGAGCAACTGGCTCGTCACAATATGCCAGTTACTACTCTTGATGAACTGTGGTATCGTGTTCAAGCTGCATAGGCAGTTGTACCTGTACACGCTATCCAAGCTCTGTTCGACTCAATGTCCAGGCGTATCAAGGCCGTTATTACGCCCAGAGGTGGTTGTTCTGGGTACTAATTACTCAGGATCTGTTGTTGTTGTTGTTGTGGTCTTCAGTCCTGAGACTGGTTTGATGCAGCTCTCCATTCTGATCTATCCTGTGCAAGCTCCTTGATCTCTCAGTACCTACTGCAACCTACATCCTTCTGAATCTGCTTAGTGTATTCATCTCTTGGTCTCCCTCTACGATTTTTAGGCTCCACGCTGCCCTCCAATGCTAAATTTGTGATCCCTTGATACCTCATGATATGTCCTACCAACCGATCCCTTTTTCTAGTCAATTTGTGCCACAAACTTCTCTTCTCCCCAATCCTATTCAATACCTCCTCATTTGTTACGTGATCTACCTACCTAATCTTCAACATTCTTCTGTAGCACCACATTTCGAAAGCTGCTATTCTCTTCTTGTCCAAACTATTTATTGTCCATGTTTTACTTCCATACATGGCTACACTCCATACAAATACTTTCAGAAACGACTTCCTGACACTTAAATCTATACTCGATGTTAACAAATTTCTCTTCTTCAGAAACGCTTTCCTTGCCATTGCCAGTCTACATTTTATATCCTCTCTACTTCGACCATCATCAGTTATTTTGCTCCCCAAATAGCAAAACTTATTTACTACTTTAAGTGTATCATTTCGTAATGTAATTCCCTCAGCATCACCCAACTTAATTCGACTATATTCCGTTATCCTCGTTTTACTTTTGTTGATGTTCATCTTATATCCTCCTTTCAAGACACTGTCCATTCCGTTCAACTGCTCTTCCAAGTCCTTTGCTGTCTCTGACAGAATTACAAAGTCATCGGCGAACTTCAAAGTTTTTATTTCTTCTCCATGGATTTTAATACCTACTCCCAATTTTTCTTTTGTTTCCTTTACTGCTTGCTCAATATACAGATTGAATAACATCGGGGAGAGGCTACAACCCTGTCTCACTCCCTTCCCAACCACTGCTTCCCTTTCATGCCCTTCGACGCTTATAACTGCCATCTGCTTTCTGTAAAAATTGTAAATAGCCTTTCGCTCCCTGTATTTTACCCCTGCCACCTTTAGAATTTGAAAGAGAGTATTCCAGTCAACATTATCAAAAGCTTTCTCTAAATCTACAAATGCTAGAAACGTAGGTTTGCCTTTCCTTAATCTTTCTTCTAAGATAAGTCGTAAGGTCAGTATTGCCTCACGTGTTCCAACATTTCTACGGAATCCAAACTGATCTTCGCCGAGGTCGGCTTCTACCAGTTTTTCCATTCATCTGTAAAGAATTCGTGTTAGTATTTTAGAGCTGTGACTTTTTAAACTGATAGTTTGGTAATTTACACATCTGTCAACACCTGCTTTCTTTGGGATTGGAATTATTATATTCTTCTTGAAGTCTGAGGGTATTTCGCCTGTCTCATACATCTTGCTCACCAGATGGTAGAGTTTTGTCAGGACTGGCTCTCCCAAGGCCGTCAGTAGTTCTAATGGAATGTTGTCTACTCCTGGGGCCTTGTTTCGACTCAGGTCTTTCAGTGCTCTGTCAAACTCTTCACGCAGTATCGTATCTCCCATTTCATCTTCATCTACATCCTCTACCATTTCCATAATATTGTCCTCAAGTACATCGCCCTTGTATAGACCCTCTATATACTCCTTCCACCTTTCTGCTTTCCCCTCTTTGTTTAGAACTGGGTTTCCATCTGAGCTCTTGATATTCATACAAGTGGCTCTCTTTTCTCCAAAGGTCTCTTTAATTTTCCTGTAGGCTGTATCTATCTTACGCCTAATGAGATAAGCCTCTACATCCTTACATTTGTCCTCTAGCCATGCCTGCTTAGCCATTCTGCACTTCTTGTCGATCTCATTTTTGAGAAGTTTGTATTCCTTTTTGCCTGCTTCATTTACTGCATTTTTATGTTTTCTCCTTTCATCAATTAAATTCAATATTTCTTCTGTTACCCAAGGATTTCTACTAGCCCTTGTCTTTTTGCCTACTTGATCCTCTGCTGCCTTCACTACTTCATCCCTCAGAGCTACCCATTCTTCTTCTACTGTATTTCTTTCCCCCATTGCTGTCAATTGTTCCCTTATGCTCTCCCTGAAACTCTGTACAACCTCTGGTTCTTTCAGTTTATCCAGGTCCCATCTCCTTAAATTCCCACCTTTTTGCAGTTTCTTCAGTTTTAATCTACAGTTCATAGCCAACAGATTGTGGTCAGAGTCCACATCTGCCCCTGGAAATGTCTTACAATTTAAAACCTGGTCCCTAAATCTCTGTCTTACCATTATATAATCTATCTGATACCTTTTAGTATCTCCAGGGTTCTTCCATGTATACAACCTTCTTTCATGATTCTTGTACCAAGTGTTAGCTATGACTAATTTATGCTCTGAGCAAAATTCTACCAGACGGCTTCCTCTTTCATTTCTTAGCCCCAATCCATATTCACCTACTATGTTTCCTTCTCTCCCTTTTCCTACTCTCGAATTCCAGTCACCCATGACTATTAAATTTTCGTCTCCCTTCACTACCTGAATAATTTCTTTTATCTCATCATACATTTCTTCAATTTCTTCGTCATCTGCAGAGCTAGTTGGCGTATAAACTTGTACTATTGTAGTAGGCATGGGCTTCGTGTCTATCTTGGCCACAACAATACGTTCACTATGCTGTTTGTAGTAGCTTACCAGCACTCCTAGTTTTTTATTCATTATTAAACCTACTCCTGCATTACCCCTATTTGATTTTGTATTTATAACCCTGTATTCACCTGACCATAAGTCTTGTTCCTCCTGCCACCGAACTTCACTAATTCCCACTATATCTAACTTTAACCTATCCATTTCCCTTTTTAAATTTTCTCACCTACCTGTCCGATTAAGGGATCTGACATTCCACGCTCCGATCCGTAGAATGCCAGTTTTCTTTCTCCTGATAACGACGTCCTCCTGAGTAGTCCCCGCCCGGAGATCCGAATGGGGGACTATTTCACCTCCGGAATATTTTACCCAAGAGGACGCCATCATCATTTAACCATACAGTAAAGCTGCATGCCCTCGGGAAAAATTATGGCTGTAGTTTCCCCTTGCTTTCAGCCGTTCGCAGTACCACAAGAGCAAGGCCGTTTTGGTTAGTGTTACAAGGCCAGACCAGTCAATCATCCTGACTGTTGCCCCTGCAACTATTGAAAAGGCTGCTGCCCCTCTTCAGGAACCACACGTTTGTCTGGCCTCTCAACAGATACCCCTCCGTTGTGGTTGCACCTGGATCTATGCACCCAAATTGCGTGAAAATGTAATCACATGTCAGTTCTAGTATAATATATTTGTCCAATGAATACCCGTTTATCATCTGCATTTCTTCTTGGTGTAGCAATTTTAATGGCCAGTAGTGTATTAACTAGTGTGTAGAATGTGTCATAGTGAAATCAGTCGCAGCTCATATCCAGATCTTCGCAATTAGGTCGCAAACGGCTATTTTGTGGACCCATTTTTAGTGGAACCTTGTTGCTTGTACTATCGTTTGCATTCACTGATGTTGGTTTTGACCATTAATGACGATATACCATGAGCAGACTAGACTCGAGGCAAGCTGTACAACGGCATCAAAAAACCGTTGGTGATAATCAGTACCAGTACATGTATTCCTTCTCCTGATTTCAAGGATCTGGAAACTTCCTCTTGTACTGACTCTTCTTTCAGTTCCAAATATCTCACTGGCCTGATGAAGCCTAACTAAGCTGTACCGTTGACGTTGATATTCCTACGCTTACTCGCACAGTGTGAAACAGTGCCGTGTTTCTCTTGAGATGCTCGTTTAGATTTTGTTGATATCCAATCAAAAACTGTTTGAAAATTTATAGATCGCAGGCAGAGTGCTAATTAATACTGATTGTTCTGTTGTAGATACTGCCCGCTATAGGTGTCTATACACCAAGTCTATTTATTATTATTATTATTATTATTATTATTATTTGTCTGTGTCACTTACAATGTCATGTTGTCATGTTTTACGTCAAAATATTTTCGGAACATCATAGTAAAAAGAGTAGTAACTAATTATGATAATATATCCCAGGTATCCAACAGGAGAAAGGAGGCCTACAGTCTAACGTGGAATCCGAACCACGTGTCTTTTCTGGAGAATCTCCACATCGTTGAGAGATGTATGCTAGGTCAAAGGGAAGACGGAAAACTCCATGGTCTGACCGGGATTCGATCCCGCAACCATTCGCCCAGTTGGGCTTTAAACAAGGCGGACTGGGAAACTTCCACCTCTGCTGTCACCATTGAATCCCCCCACAGGGTAACATCGATGTAATGGTTGAGCAGGTGAGTACAACAACTGTTTCTGCTGCAGAAAACGCGATCCCTCGCTCTTTAGGGTGCCCTCGGCGTAAGGCAGTCCCTTGGTGGTCGCCGGAAGCCGCTGAAGCAATTAAGGAGCGTCGGCGAGCTCTACAGCGACATAAGCCTCACCCTTCCCTGGAGCACCTCATAGCCTTTGAACGGCTCCGTGCCCGCGTTCGTCAACTTATCCAACGACGGAAGCAGGAATGTTGGGAGAGATACGTCTCGACCATTGGATGCCATATGTCACCTTCCCAAATCTGGGCAAAGATCAAACGTGTTTTCTTGTACCAGACCCCAACAGGTGTTCCCGGTGTTAACATAAATGGAGGGTTATCTACCAACGCAAACGCCATTGCCGAGCACTTTGCTGAGCGCTTTGCTCGAGCCTCTACGTCCGAGATTTAACACCCAGTCTTTCGCACTCTCAAACGGCGGCTGGAAGGGAAAGTCCCTCATTCACTACATGCCACGCCACAGTGAATCCTACAATGCCCCATTTACAGAGTGGGAGCACCTCAGTGTCCTTGCACATTGCCCCGACACAGCTTCTGGGCCTGATCGGATCCACAGTCAGATGATTAAACATCTCTCTTCTGACGACAAGCGACATGTCCTCGTCATCTTCAAGCGGATCTGGCACGATGGCGTCTTTCCATCTCAATGGCGGAAGAGCACCATCATTCCGGTGCTCACACCCTGTAAAGACCCGCTTGATGTGGATAGCTATAGGCCCATCAGCCTCACCAACGTTCTTTGTAAGCTGCTGGAACGTATGGTATGTCGGTTTCGGACTGAAGCGCCTAGAGCCGCTCGGTCACAGGGCCGGCTCATGTAAACAAATCGTCAGAAGATACAGTCTGTGTAAAATACTAATGTTATCTGAAAGCTCTGTTAAAATGTATGTCGAAAACATGATAGGAACACAGTACTTAATTTTGCTGTTGTGTCATTGTTTATTCCGCGTATCTCATGTAAATTTAAATGTTATCATTGTTTTCTTGCTAATCTGTATGTACGAAGGAAAGAATAGCGTTTATACTGATTCTTTACGTATGTCAAATTGACTTGATGAAACACTTTTCAATTGTATTTACTGACAACTGTGAAATCAACAACGGTGTCATTGTACGAAAGTGTATATAAGTATATGAGTGGGGAGTTCGAGGTTCACTATTGAGCTGTTGTTTGTGAAGGACCACCTGTGTCGGTCTGAGTAATAAAATGTCGTATAAATGTATAAATGTGTGCCTGTTATTTCAAGTCAAATTGCACATTCACGTTAATTCTTCCGATCTTGTGCTTGTCAAGATCACCAAGATATTGAATAAGTAGTTCAGTATCTGTTTTACACAACTCATCTAAACTGTACAATTTCGACGATACTTACTGCAGCAAGTTTTATCATCTCAGTAAAAAAAAAATGGTTCAAATGGCTCTGAGCACTATGGGACTCAACTGCTGAGGTCATTAGTCCCCTAGAACTTAGAACTAGTTAAACCTAACTAACCTAAGGACATCACAAACATCCATGCCCGAGGCAGGACTCGAACCTGCGACCGTAGCGGTCTTGCGGTTCCAGACTGCAGCGCCTTTAACCGCACGGCCACTTCGGCCGGCTCATCTCAGTCCTAATTGTTTAAAAGGAGTTACGTGTCACCGCTTGACATAAGTAACGATGAAACGCCAGAAAGATTTACTATTGATAATGATAGTCAGAAACTTGCAGTAGAGAATTTTATTTCGTTTTGCAAATCTCGCGGTGCAGGGAAAGGTGTGTGTCGTCCATGGTCTGTTGGGAGAAACTGTCCTGGCTTTCATCAGGAATGATACGAGACCCCTCTGAAAAACTTAAAATTAGAACGCAATGGATTTTTTTAAAAAAAATGGCTGGCAATTAGTTTCAGTGCGTCTCATTTTGCAACACAAAAACATGCAGTATCGAAGATATTAAATGTGTCTGCGGTGAGATTATTATTATTATGGTATCTGCTAGAAGGCAGGTCTTTACACGGTTGCCTTCTCTCAGAGTCTTCTTCTCTCCCCTATTCTGTCCCGAACGTCTTCATCAGTTCCTCTCTGTACCAAACTAATCCTTTCCACCCTCTTCCACACTGACTTCTCAAATGTCTCCAACCTCCTTTCGTCCTCTCTTCTCAGTGTACGTGTTTGCCACTCACCAGGCTAGTCTTTCCTGAGCTCTTTATGTAGCTTTCCGCACAATAAATTCCCTTTCTATTTAAAGGTTCCTTAGCCATCACAGTTCGAGATTTGACCTCTCGGTGGCACCTTGTTATGCTGCTTACGTACTTGAAAGGCGTGCACCAGAGGTACGACTACAAATACCGTCTGACTTACAGCAGGCGGCTGAGTTAGGCTAGGAAACTTTCTACGGACGGAATACTATCATTATAAACTCCAAAGAAGTACATGGTATGATTCTCCATACTGAGGATTCCGGATTTAAAGCCAAGTGACAGCTTTCAATTTCGGCTAACTAAGAAAAGTTACGTAGCGTAACAGCGGCTTACACAGTAAGCTTGGAACGTTTATCCCAGTTGTGTAGACAGAGACCAGGTGCATGGCACACAAGAGAACAGACTACACTAACAGGAGATGCGGCAGATGTAGTCGATACAATCTAATCTCCAAAGTTCTCAAACAACCCAAATGGCTTTCTGATGAAGCGTGAAGCGCACGAAGTTTCGCAAGTCTTTAGAGTCCTTGGCGCATCCTGGTACCACTTCGCTACCCCATCACCGAGGGGTTAGTTTTTCTCGAATGTTAGCACGCGTATCTCCGCTGGATTGCGAAAAAGTTGCCAGACTCTTGGTTCCGCATTTAATACCTTTGTTATGTACAGGCAACTTTAGCAACCAGTCATTTGCCTTTTATTACCGCACGAGTCAACGTTTATGCACTGTCTTGTACACAGTTTCTCCTCCAGGTTTGCATTTTCGTAGTTTGCTCAGGTGTTCATGTTTCAGAGTACGTCATTGTTCCCTCATTTTGGTTGTCAAATTTAACTAACGTTGTTCTGTGTGAACCGTGACGCAACGCACCTTCATCATAACTGTTGGCGCTGCGTCTTCTTTATTTACTCGCTTACCCAGAGATGTTTGTTCTGTGTCAGCGTGTATGACTTGCAATGAGCATACGAATCCGGCTCGTCATGCTATTAAGACAAACACTAGTCCATTGGTATCAGAATTGCTTACATCCGCCACCGCGTAAAGCAGACAAATGTTTTCCGCTTAGGCAACCAACCACATAGCCAACTGATTCACGTGTGATCACGTGCGCGGACACAATGGTTTCTGCTATTAGCTACAGCACGTCTCGGTGGCTGATCTCCGTTAGCAAGTGATACGCTGTGAGCACCTCGCGCGCGTACAGCAATTGTCCGAAACAATTGGGGACGGACGGCGTTTGAATAACTGATTTTTCGGCTAGCCGATTTAGCCGTGCTGCGGCTCGCGTTGGTGCTGTTTGTAGGTTTCCGCCCTCTGTTGGAGGCCAGACGGTATCGTTTAGTTGGCATGGTTGCGGGCTGTTTGTCTTCTTCTCGTGTTTACTGGCGCCACTCGGTTTCGCAAGCGTTGCATGTCCGCTAGTGGCAGCAGCGGCAGTTATCGAAATGTAGTAACTGTTGCCCTATCTTTGGGGCGACGTGTGAGTGGGCCAGTTCGGATGGGGTCTCAGGAGGAGCAAGGTCCGCGCAGTGCCAGAACACGCCGGGACCGCTGGCGGCACGCATGGACTGCCGGATGGAAGGGCTGTGGTCACGAGGGTGCACGACCGGATATAGCAAGCCTTAAGATGAGTGCATTTCAATCCAAATAGAGAAACCTCCACCATTGTGAGATCTCGCGATTCTCCAGTGACTTGGGTTCGTGTTGCTGCTCGTAGTGTCGCCGAAGCGAAGAGCAGCGAGTGGAGTGCTTTCTACTCTTTTGGTAGTGGTTCCTTTCTCGTTCCGGGCGATCTAAACACAGTATTCTGGGGACGTAGTGCAGACCGCCGGTTCCGGCTTTGGCGTATTGTTCCATCGTTGCATATGGTTTATCGGACATCAGGTAGCTTCAGCAACATTGTCATTAGTCATTCGTTAGACTGCCACCAGTCTGAGTCACCATCTTGTGAAGTGAATGCAACTCTTAGCGGCCTATCTCATCGCTCGCGAAAGTGTTTGTTGCCGGACCTTCTCAGAGGTAGACTCCTGGAGCATCTGGATCAGTTGCTTGTTTTTTTAATTAACTTTTGCTATTGTATTTGCTGTTTTACAGCAGGTTTCAAAATGTTTTTATGTTATTGCCGTTCCTGGCGTGTAAGGCCTTCAGTCGTGATTGTGGTCATTTGCCTTAAAATTCTAATTTGATATATTTTAGCAGTAGGACTTAAAACCTTATTTACTGCCATTCCTGGCGTCTGGTGCCGTCTGCTGTGTTTGTGGCGACTTGCCTTTAATATTTCAATACCTGTAATTTGTAGGTTGCAGCGAGCTTTAAACAATTCTTAATTTATTGCCATTCCTGGCGTGTAGGGCCTTCTGCCAAGAACACCGTGGCTTGCTTTTAAACATTATCTGCTGCATCTGTATTTAGAGGTGATTTGCTAAATTATAACTCACTGAAAACAGTACTATTTACGCTGTTGTTTATTCCTTCATTAATAACGTGAGATATTTTTTTATTTATTGTTGAGTCTGGAATTACTGGTTTAAAATTAATTGTTTGTAATTGTAAAAGGCAACCAATAGTAACTATTACAACCCCGCCCACAATCGTAACCGAATCCTGCCTTCCGTTGACTACCACCAGGTTTCACCGATCATTTATAAAAATACCCCTTAAGAGAAAAAGGGTGCGCGGATGACACTCAAAAGGGTCCCGCTATGAAAAGAAATGGCATCCCACATCACCAATCTTTGTTGTGGGGCAGTATGGTGGCCGACGGTCACATTGGTCCCACCGCTGTTTGGGGCATCTCCAGACCCATCTTCGCTCATCTTCGGAGCTCAGTTCGTAATTCTACTACAGTAAATGATATTCCAAGACCGAAGATGTCTGGAGACGCTACGGGTAGCATTGGATTACCAACGTGATTGTCGCCCACCATACGGCCCACAGCAGGGAGCGACGGCCTGGGTTGGTATTTCTTTTCAGAGCAGAACCTATTTGGTTGCCATCCGCCGCAGCTTTATAGCACAGCGGTACGTCAACGATATTCTACGCCCCGTTTTGTTGCTCTTCAAGGCAAGTCATCTACATCTACATCTACATCCATACTCCGCAAGCCACCTAACGGTGTGTGGCGGAGGGTACCTTGAGTACCTCTATCGGTTCTCCCTTCTATTCCATTCTCGTATTGTTCGTGGAAAGAAGGATTGTCGGTATGCCTCTGTGTGGGCTCTAATCTCTCTGATTTTATCCTCATGGTCTCTTCGCGAGATATACGTAGGAGGGAGCAATATACTGCTTGACTCTACGGTGAAGGTATGTTCTCGAAACTTTGACAAAAGCCCGTACCGAGCTACTGAGCGTCTCTCCTGCAGAGTCTTCCACTGGAGTTTATCTATCATATCCGTAACGCTTTCGCGATTACTAAATGATCCTGTAACGAAGCGCGCTGCTCTCCGTTGGATCTTCTCTATATCTTCTATCAACCGTATCTGGTACGGATCCCACACTGCTGAGCAGTATTCAAGCAGTGGGCGAACAAGCGTACTGTAACCTACTTCCTTTGTTTTCGGATTGCATTTCCTCAGGATTCTTCCAATGAATCTCAGTCTGGCATCTGCTTTACCGACGATCAACATTATATGATCATTCCATTTTAAATCACTCCTAATGCGTACTCCCAGATAATTTATGGTATTAACTGCTTCCAGTTGCTGACCTGCTATTTTGTAGCTAAATGATAAAGGATGTATCTTTCTGTGTACTCGCAGCACATTACACTTGTCTACATTGAGATTCAATTGCCATTCCCTGCACCATGCGTCAATTCGCTGCAGATCCTCCTGCATTTCGGTACAATTTTCCATTGTTACAACCTCTCGATACACCACAGCATGGGTGAGCTGTGGTCAGCTCGCGCTAATGCCCTTTTTCCTTTTGGGTATTTTGTCACCACAAGTGGCGTCTTATTCCTCCCTCCGTTACTATCTGAACGAGTTGCTCACTCGCCACCGTCAGTGGCAGCAACAGCGTTTATCGATAGTAGTACTGCCGTAACTTCTTTGGTGTGGCAGTTATGTTTCCGTGTCATGGTGTGTGTGTGCGTGTGTGTGTGTGTGTGTGTGTGTGTGTGTGTGGCAGTTGGTTGGTTGCGACGGAGCAGCGGGGAAGACTGCGTCGTGTGGCCAGGCTGGCGCCGCTGGTGGCGTGCACGCGCTGTCGGAGAACTGCTAAGTTCGTCGTCCACGATACCTGCATACTGGAGTTGAGTAATGAATGAACCTGTCATGAAAGCTCAACCGTTGTGACATCTCTTTGTTGATTGCTGGTTGTTGCATCCTGGGCTGTCCCCGCAAGCACCAATGTGGTGGTGTGTTGCATTCAGCAAAATTTTGCAGCTGTCTCCATGTATGGTCTTTAACCTTCCAAATGATTATAATTTATTAGGGAAGTATCTTCTGCCTTGTGGCCGTTAACGTTCCGGTTACCTGCCCTGGTCGTTTGCGTAGTTTTGCGGTAGTGTGTTTTCTTCGCCGTGTTGATACCTTTGGTTGTCGTGCTGTTGGTCGGGTGGAAGGGAATTGATTAGGCGGTTGGTTGGTTCGTCACCCGTCGTGCTGCAACCCGATTGTTTAGTGTTAAGCTTGGCTGTCTGTCTCACCTAAACTGTGGTTAGTTTCCTCACCAGGCCGACCCTTGGAGCCCTTCTGAGCACCACTATTAGTTGTTTGTGATTGTCATTTTATTTGGTCGCAGGTACTGTGCCATGCCTTCAGCAGTGTATTAATATTGTCTTTTTTATGTTTAGTACATGGCCTTCAGCCGAACTTCATGACAACTATTTTAAGATTAGGCCTTCAGCCGTGTTTGTTTTAAAATTCTTGTTACTCTGTATTTAGGCCTTCAGCCGCGTTCGTTCCAGAATCTGTGGCTTTAATATGTAAATCTTTGTTTGTAAAGCTTCTCTTTAATTATCTTGAATTCTTGAAATGGCCTTCAGCCGTGTTCTGTAAATGTTTATCTTAAGATTGTTTTTAATTATTCTTGAGTAATTGTTTGGGCCTTCAGCCGACAAGATACTTCAAGTTTTCTCAGGATGTTTTTCTGTTGTACTGTGTAAAAGCTTATCTTTAAAACGTCTCTTTATTATTTAAAAATATTTTTTTTTATTTGCCTTCAGCAGAAGGATTAATTTGACTTTTCCTTAATATGGCCTTTAGCCGAAACTTGTAAATGCTTGGCTATCAAAGAATTTTCTTAGCTGATCTGAAATATTATTTCGGCTTTTAGCCGAGAAGATATTGCAATTTTGCTTAAGTAGGGCCTTTAGCCATTACTCTAATCCTGGTGTTTTAGAAGAAATCATTCAAACTTATTCTGGAGAAGTTACTTGGGCCCTCAGCCGTGAATTGATCTTTGTTGTTTCAAAGAGAAAACTGTGCATTGGTTTGAGCAATAAAATTGTGTGTGTTCTTGTATAACAGTAATTGACCTTGGCCCCTTACCACAACCTGATCCGCTCTGTCCTGCGAAACCAGATTTCACTGGGCTTACATTTTCAGCGAGATAATGCCTGCCTGCACGTGCCGAGAGTTTCTACTGCTTGTCTTAACATTTACCAAACCCTACGTTGGCCAGCGAGATCGCCGAATGTTTCCCCAAAGTGAGAACGTTTGGAGTATTATGGGCAGAGCCCTCCAACCGTCTTGGAATTTTGACGATCTAAAGCGGCAATTGGACAGAATTTGGCACGAATGCCCTCTGGAGGACATCCAACAACTCTTATCAACCACTGCCAAGCCGAATAACTGCTTGGATTAGGGCTAGAGGCGAATCAACGCGTTATTGACTTGCTCAATTTCTGAAGCTCTTTCCCTGGAGAAAATCATCCAATTTTTCTAATATTCTAATCATTTGTTTGTCTGTACATGTACAGAGAATCTGTTGATTTCAGTCCCATTAGGATAGTTCCTTCGTGGTGCATCATTTTTTTTTTCTTAATTGTTAAAGTGTGTTTGTATCGGACGTACGCAACGTGTGTAAAACCAGTGACAGTGTAAACATAATGTACATTGAAGAGCCCATGCAACAAGAAGCAGTATGGAATCTTTTTTCGCCTACTTCCCTTATAAGTACTATTTACTCTCACAAATTCATGTTTTTTTTTTTTTAACTTAACAGTGCCTTTACTAAAACCACGATTTTATCACTAGCAAAAGACGCAACATTACCTACATTGCCCTTGATCTGCTGCTGTGGAAAGTCGTCTGTACTCTTCACAAACACCAGCTACTTAACTGTACAATTCCCCACAAGAAGATGATGGTGTTAACTATCAAACCCATAGTGACAAAAATAAATAAGTGATGGACACAGAAGACGTTTTTACTTGTAAGTAATATGTTCCCAAACTACTCTTCGAAGGTACGCCCTCAGAATTTCAACACTGATAGACTACGCCTCGTAATGACTGCAAGTGAAGTTTCTTGATTATCATCGTGGCGCTCTCGCGCTTACTAAACAATCCAGTGACGAAACGTTCCGCTCTTCGTTAGCCTTGTCTGCCTCTTCTGTTAATCCTACTCGGTACGCGTCCCAAGCTGAAGAAAAGAACCTCTGCTCCTAAAGGCTCACCCATGAATCCGCCGCCGCTTTGCCAGCAGCTGCCCGAACACGCGCCGCCATTACCGTGAATATCACACGAGCGTATTCTTTGATTAATTCCAATGCACTGCCTCTCGTTCCGCATGTATGTATTCATTATGCCCAGCGTCTTCCGCTTCTCCGGAGCCGCTGTTCTTCTTAACGTACGAGAAGAGGAACGGCCCGAGCTCACAGCGGCCGTAATACGGCGCGTCTTGCATTGTGCAGAGCAACAGACGGCATGCGGCGCAGGACTTGTTTCTTTGCTGCACCGCGGGGACGCCTACGCCTCCGACCCAGCCGGCTATCCGAGTCCCGTAAGAGGCCGCCACTCAATGTTTAATACAGTCCGGAGCAGGTAAAGAGAACATCGAGGCTCTTGGTTTCTCCCAGTCGGGCCATTGTCTCGAGTGTCGTAAGTATACGACTGCGGCCGACGCACTCAGTTACTAGCGGCGTTCCACAAGTAATGCAACACATTATTTTCTCGGCAAATTTCGGTTAAAAATGCAGGATTTGTTGTAGAACATCGTGGAATATTCCCGTTTCAGCCCCTATAGTTTCATGAAGTTCCTATAGGTGGCGGCGCTATACGTAACCCTCAAAACGGCATATGTAGCGGAGGTGCGCTCCAAATATAGAGGTGTCATTGAGTTTCTTATGGCGGAAAACCAGAGCTTTTCAGATGTTCATAGACGCTTGCAGAATATCTACGGAAATCTGCCAATGAACAAAAGCGCGGTGAGTCGTCCGGCGAGGCTTTTGTCATCATCGCAACAATGTTGTGCAAACCACCTGTCAAATCTCCCGCTTACCGGCCGGCCGCACACCACTGTGGCTCCTACAATGCTGGAACGTGCGGACACTCTCACTCGAAGTGGTCGACGGATCAGAATCGAACATCTCGCTGCAGAACTGGACGTCTCTGTTGGTAGTGCTGTCACATACGTCCATCAGTTGGGGTACTCAATGGCGTAGACTACCCTACAGCCAGCCGGCAGGGGTGGCCGAGCGGTTCTAGGCGCTACAGTATGGAACCGCGCGACCGCTCCACCGCGACCTCAGATGTTAAGTCCCATAGTGCTCAGAGCCATTTGAACGATTTTTACCCTACAGCCCGGATCTCGCACCTTCCAACTACCGTCTGTTTCGCCCAGTGAATTGAATGATGCACTATGCGGGAGGCAGAGCGTGGATGACGTGGAGGTCATTGATGCAGAAGACGCTGGCTCCGACTTCGACGGCTAGAGTGGTACCATGCGGCCATACAGACCCTCCTAAGGTAGCGGAAGGCCCTTGCGTTGAACGGGGATTACAGGGGCGTTTGAAAAGTCCGTGCAAAAATAAAAACTACTTACGTGTTTGGAGTAGATCTTTTTTATTTTTTGACATAGTATCCTTTTAGACTTATACACTTCGTCCAACGCTGCTCTAATTTGTTGATCCCTTTTGAATAATCGGAATTGTCCAAGTTTGCAATATAGCTGTAAGTTGCTGCAATCACCTCCTCGTTTGAATAACCAGCCATTTCTTCAGATTGGGGAACAACTAGTAGTCCGAGGGAGGCAAGTCTGGAGAATAGGGGGGATGTGAAACGAGTTGGAATCCTATTTCCATTCATTTTGCGACAGCAACTGCTGATGTGTGTGATGGTGCATTGTCGTGATGGAAAAGGACATTTTTGCGGCCCAATCGCCGGTGTTTTTCTTACTGCTCGGTTTTCAAACGCTCCAGTAACGATTAATAATATTCACCAGTAATAGTTTTATCCTTTTTCCAGATAGTCGATGAGGATTATCCCTTGCGAATCCCAAAAGACAGTCGCCATAACCTTTCCGGCCGAAGGAATAGTCTTCGCCTTTTCTGGTACAGATTCTCTCTTGGTAAACCATTGTTTAAATTGTTGTTTGGTCTCAGGAGTATAGTGATGTATCCACGTTTCACCCACGGTGCCGAAACGACGCTTAAAGTCCTGCGGATTCTTCCTGAACAGCTGCAAACCATCCTTGCAACACTTCACACGATTCCGTTTTCGGTCAAGTGTGAGCAGTCGCGAAAACCCATCTTGCGGATAGCTTTCTCATGTCCAAATGTTTATGCAAAATATGATGTATCCATTCATTCGAGATCCCACAGCACTACCAATCTCACGCACGTTAACTCTTCTGTCATCCATCACCATATCATGGATTTTATCAATGATTTCTGGAGTCGTGACCTCCACACGGCGTCCAGAACGTTCAGCATCACTTGTGCCCATATGGCCAATCCGAAAATTTTGAAACCACTTATAAACCGTTTTAATCGAAGGTGCAGAGTCACCGTAATGTTTATCAATCTTCTCTTTAGTCTCCTGACGCGTTTTGCCTTTCACAAAGTAATGTTTAATCATCAAACGAAATTCTTTTTCGTCCATTTTTTGACAATCACTCGACTTCCTTCATTCACACGAATGCCAAACACAAAGAAATAGACCAATATGGCTGAAACTTGGTGTGCGTTCTTTCCAAAGATGTTACTAATTAAACATGACCTTGATACTCGCCCTTGGTGCCATCTCTCGGACTTTGCACGGAGTTTTCAAACGCCCCTCGTATGTTGAAAAATATAGAACTTTGTGGACAAAAGAGTGGGTAATAATATGGTTTATAGAAATCCTAAATAAAACCAACCTGCTTTCAGGAAAAAATATTGCTTTAATTATCGGATGTCCCTTTTTTTTTATAGTTTTATCGTTACAGCTACAGAAATGGAGTTGTCTCCCTTCTCCTACCAACCGTTGCAGTTGTCATGTGAGGAGTCACTTTGATTACCAGGTGAATGTGAAAGATTCAGACTGCCAACAACAAGAAAAGCAAGATAGCGGGTAAGCAGATTGAAAATTTGAGGATCCCCATCGTTTTCACGATTTAATCTAAACCAGTGGTTCCTAATTTGGGGTTAAATACCACCTGACGGATAAAATGCAAGTTCATGAGGAGTCAAAACAGTCACGATACCAAAATCTTTTAAAAGGTCATTACTATTAGCACTCTTTCATAGGAATGTAATAATACTGCTTACGTAAGTTACGAGCAGTTAGATTTTTTTAAATACTAGCATTAACGCGTGATTACAGTTGTAAAACTATCGTAGGGTATGGTAGACTATCATAAGTAAGCCTAGATTACAGCAGTTTTCCTAGTAGCCTCGGTCAGTTAAGATCGTAACCGCATTTCTTGCCCATTACTTGTGCTGCGTACCCATCAGTCGTTACCTAATTTCGCTCACTTTGCTTGCGCGCCCGATCAGTGTCTTACCAGGTTCGGTGAAACGATTAGAAACTGAGTGAGGATATATAAAGGGTCGCGTAACCTACAGAATATTTTTGTTCTGCATAGTTATTCTCCTGTCTGTTGTTTAAAAATAAACTGAATTTACAGCAAAATTGAAAATGTCAATGTTTAATTCAGGTTTTATTCGAAAATTGTTGATATGTAACGTGGAACAGAGTGATATTGCAGTAAAAATAAAAAAAAGAAATATCTATCATATAGAGCTAGAAAACGCAATTTCCTAAAAAAAGGTAAAGTTTTAAAAAAGCGCAAAACAAAAACGTATCAAATATGACTTCAAGACTTCGTAGAGCTTATATTAAACGTGCTTCTGTTGTTCATAAACAACTTTCGCACTTACCAATAATAACAGGAAACTCTTGCCTTTGATGAAGAACATTACATTTAGTACAAAATCACAACCATAATTATAAAGATTTTTTTACGTCTGAGAATATAAAATGTACTTGCATCAGAAGTACACCTTTGGTTACGTAGAAGATGTTACACGACCAACTAATTTTTACTAATTATAAAATGCAATTTACATTTTATAACGATATAAGCTACGATGTGCAGTTGTAATTATGTGAAAAACAAAGAAACAGACAAAAAAATATGTCGGCTCCCACTTTCTTCCTGCACATTTATTAATGTTTCTTTCCCTACCAGCGCCAAAAATGCTACCGGAAATCCATTTACTACGTCATTTATGTACGGTACTTTACTAAACCTACCGAACCATAGTTTTTGTAGAGTACAACTCTAAGCGTGACACGAAGTGTCGGAGGTTACAGGCTGAGAAACAAATGTACTGCCGCATTCCTTTCGTGAGTATTGCCTGAGATTGGGCGACAAGGTTCGTGAGAAGGGAATTAGCTGGTTGGCTTGTGTGAGAGGTAGTCTTGACCTGGGTATAATTACCTTACTATAAAAGGTAAGGATTGCAAAATGACTTCAAATAACCTCAACTTGAAGTGCTTTGCAACTTCTGAATTTGTTTACAAAACCAACTCTTGCTCTACTTGCCTTGAAAGAGTTGTAGCAACGAGGAGGCCAAGTCTTAGTACAGAGATAGTGACTGGCTAGCACCCTTCCGTCTGCTTTGAAATGAGACTGTCGGTATTAGCTGAGCCCGCGCCCGGTATACGACACATAGATGTCCCCAGCCATGGTTTCATTAACTGCGCTGATGCTACTGCAGCTTCTGCCTTGCCCATCCTGACTACTCACCTGTTTCTCTAACTTCCCTTTACTCTCTCATTGTCTGACTCCTTCCACTACTCGCAGCGTCCGAGTTGTATTTGCCTTTCCTCGTCGCCTTCGTCCTCGACCGTCCTTGACACGACGTGACTCCCAAGACCTCTCGCCACCTCATCGCCTCTAATTCTGTACTGCTTTTCAATAGTTTCGCCGATGCTGAGTTGAGGGAAAGAGGCGTCTCTCCCTATATGGTGACACACTGTGTCCTTAGCCGGCCTTTGGCTTTTCGTGAAGCATCCGTGTTCCTACCAAAGACCCTCTCTCTCTATCCCTCTCGTCCAGTCTCTGTCTAGCCAGGAGGTGCTCTCCTCAGTATTATTATCGATATGTGTATTGAGTACACTTGGAGCTACGCCTATCACTTGTACTCTACAATGTCCGTGGGCCACTCTGTGTTGATAGCTTATAGCGTTATCGCTATACGTGGACACCCGACATGCTGGCACCTGGTTGGCTCGCTGGCTGCACAGTGGCTTTTCCTTGCCACGCCTTAAGACTTCTAGGCTCAACATTATTCTCCAGTTGTTGCTATTTTGCTACAAGACTTAGCTGTTTCCTATGGATACGGCAGTACAAACATCTTCCTCACACAGCCGCGCGGGATTAACAGAGCGGTCTGAGGCGCTACAGTCATGGACTGTGCGGCTGGTCCCGGCGGAGGTTCGAGTCCTCACACGGGTATGGGTGTGTGTGTTTGTCCTTAGGATAATTTAGGTTAAGGAGTGTGTAAGCTTAGGGACTGATGACCTTAGCAGTTGAGTCCCATAAGATTTCACACACATTTGAACACTTTTTTCTTCCTCCACAGTTCACTTACATAATCATACTTTGTAATTTGTACATGCGTGTACACTGTTCAGAAGAATTAGGGGAATATCTGTTTTGATATATGTTGTACCTGTGGTCTTATTTCACATTTTGAAATCTTCGCTTTAAATGTAGGTAGCAATTACAATCCCATCTTAACTGGCGGTGTTATGCATTAGTATCGGGTGACCTCACAGAACAAATAAAGTGTGTATTGGTGTTCCAGTGTTTTCTAGCGACCTAACAGATGACAGTTGTCATTTCTGAAGCTTGTATTCAACCAAGCATGTGCAACGCAATATCTTAATGCAAGTTGCAAAGGCTGTCTGTCTGATCCCAAAAAGATGAATTTTCGGTTGAGTTGCTGCAGATGCCAATGTCTCTCCATGTGTCAGCCGGCTGGCCGCTGTGGCCGAGCGGTTCTAGGCGCTTCAGTCCGGAACCGCGCTGCTGCTACGGTCACAGGTTCGAATCCTGCCTCGGGCATGGATGTGTGTAATGTCCTTAGGTTAGTTAGGTTTAAGTAGTTCTAAGTCTAGGGGACTGATGACCTCAGATGTTAAGTCCCATAGTGCTCAGAGCCAATTGTGTCAGCCATAGGTAGGGGACACGCTACAGGGAGACGGGTCAGTAGGTAAGGCGAGTTGGACAAGGTCGCCGACGCATTGAAACCCCCCATGAAGACCGGTATGTGGCCATCTCTGCATCGCAGTGTCGTACGGATACCGCCAGAGCACTGCAATATCTCAGAAGAGCCACTGGAACCGCTGTGTCGGATCAGCCTGTAATGAACAGGTTGCGAGAAAGGACCTTAGGACCCAGATGTCCTGTTCGAGTAGCCCAATTATCACGATAAAACCTCTGCAGTGACCATGCAACTGGCACTTCGGCACTACCTCAGCATGCCTGCCTCCACAATCGTAATTCCCATTCCCGCCTCAACCCATTTGGTATTCCCCCTACATTCGAAGAGCACTGCAGAGGCTCTCAAGCTGTAAAGGAATATCGTCTCAGCATCGAATGAAACGGGAGATGGTGCCTGAAACCCAGGCATAGGTGCTTTAATCAGTGAAACTGTATGGTTCCGGAGATCTTTACAAGTCTCGAACATCTGTGAAGCATTTATACAGCATGAAGCGACGAATGAGAATTTGTACGAAGGCCGGGATTCGAACACGGGTCTCCCGCTCAGTAGCAGGTGCACTAACCACTACGTCACCCTAACACAGTGGATTTGCGCAACTGCACGGACTAACCTAGGATGCCTCCCTCCTCACGCATAATCTCCATCAACTTCTTTGACAGCAACTGATTTCTCAGCGAAAATAATCACAACACACTTCCGCTTAATCGCCATAGCACAAAAATTACACACGCAATGGAATTAAACGACCACTTGGATGCACTATTGTTGGCGGTATAGTTGCATCTAGACTCGTGAGTTGGTGGCTGGGGAAGCAACTCATGTTCGGGCGCCCACCTCTCCCCACTAGTTACAGCTCAACGCTCACACCCTCGAATTATTTCCGTGCAGAACAATATTAATTTTTAGAGTAGCAGTTTTTGGATCCGTTTCATGTAAGTCGTGTTTCGATTGACCCGAGTTCGGTTCAAATGGTTCAAATGGCTCTGAGCACTATAGGACTTAACATCAGTGGTCAACAGTCCCCTAGAACTTCTTAAACCTAGCTAACCTAAGGACATCACACACATCCATGCCTGAGGTAGGATTCGAACCTGCGACCGTAGCGGTCGCTCGGTTGCAGACTGAAGCGCCTAGAACGGCTCGGCCACCCCGGCCGGCCCCGAGTTCGGTTAGCCAGAGCTTTACTGCATGTATAATTAATGAAACCCAAATCCTTTTGCAGCTGCGTACTGAAGCAAAGCCTTGGTCTACTCCTTCAACGTTTATCCCCCACACTTCCCTTCATTGGCGATCCCTTTAAGACTCAGGCTGTGTCCTACCAACCAATCCCTTCTTTTACTCCCGTTGTTCCACAGATTTCTTTTTTTCCTCCAATTCAGTTGTGGACCTCTTCATTACTTATCCGATCTTGTATTGTATCACACTTCAAAAGTTTAAGTTCTCTTCCTGTCTGAACTTTTTATCGTCCACCCTACACTTCCGTGTAAGACTACAGTGCTATCGAGGACCTATAGAGAGTATTTTGTTACACTTTGTTATGTCCTATGTTAAATTTTTTTTTTTTTTCATTTTCAGAAGCGTTTCCTTCCTATTGCCAGTCTACATTTTGTATTATCTTTACGTCTGCAGTCGTCAGTTATTTTGCTATCTGCTACTTTTAGTGTCTCATTTCCTAACCTAATTCCCTCAGTATCGCCTGATTTAGTTCGATTACATTTCATTAACCTCGTTTTATTTTTGGTTGGTGTTCATCTTTTAACTTCTTTTCACGACACTATGCATTCTGTAAAGCTGACTACAATGCGAATTTTAAATTTTTTCCCCCGGCGAACGGAATATCGAAAGACATTTCGAGCCTGCAGCCGGTCGTCGTTCACTGCACGATATTGTCATTCGTCCTCAGCTGAGGCATCTAAGACTGACGAAGACTTCGCTCTTCGCTCAGTTTATCTGCACTATGCATGCATTCTACGCATGTGTTAAGATCGTGACAGACTGTCCACAGTGTACGCCAGGCAGCGTCCTTGCTGGTAGAATTGCGAAACTCGGGGTAGCAGCTCGCTTGGGCCATTGTCATCTTTTACAGCAGTGGTTCCCAGCCTTTCTGAGGCCATTACCTCTGAGTGCAATCAGGTACTACTTAGTAACCCCCTCTCCCCGACCCCTCCCTGCACTATAATCAACATTAGTGCTTGACTAAACTCTAGAATGAAAAATAATTTTCTTTCAATCCTTTTATTTTTGAAATGGAGAAAGGTAAATGACATTTATTTTTTGTAAGTGTTTTATTAAACTAGGAAAGAATGAGTCAATGAGACCATTCCTATTGCTTCTTTCTAGCAACCTTCTTGACAGAGTAATGAAGCAATTCTCAGCGAATCGCGAGAGCTACATATAACTCCTCATAAACCCAACTATCCACATACAGGGTAAAACCTATGAGTTTTATGCAAACCGCAGTGCCTTCAAAAACCACCCGAGAGATTTTCATAATCTCTCGATCGCTACGAGCGAACTATTAGACCTACAGAAAAACAAAGAGAATCTTTTTGTAGGAAATTTAATGTAGTTAAATTTTGCCAGTGGCCATAGTTTTCCATTCAAGAAAAATGCATTTAAAGGCCACTTTTTTACGTTTTTCTTGTATAATTAGAAAACCACGGCTTCCAGCGATATGTGGTAGATACTGCTCTAAAGAATTAAGTAAACATGACTCTGGGAGTCTGTCATACTCCATTGAGCGGTAATTGAGGACTGGATATGTTACCAAATTCTACCACATTATTGACATATTAAGTATGTAACAAAACATCATCATATCCTCAATCATTTACATAAAAACAACTGAAATGCCTGACAGGTGTCGAAAACAAAGTGGAAACAATCATTCATCCCAACATCCCGGGTGCTTTCCATTGGACTTTGTGAGCTTCAACAACATGAATGCCCTCCGTGAGCGTTTATTGCTGCCTGACACCTTCGTGGATACTCCTTATGAGTCTACAGAGGTCATACAAGTCTGCAGAGGTCATCTGGCAATAGCTTTTCGGTGTGAAAAATGTCTATAAGTTACTGGGTGAGGCACTTCAAAGAGGCAGGCTAAGAAATATCACATCCAGCAGACCATTCAACGCACCGTTAAAACCAGCATTCGTTCAGAGGTCAGCCTTAGCTTAAGATACATTTACTGTGAAATTTGAGGGCCATACGTCTGTCGTTTACAAGATGTGATACGTTAGGTTTTATATTTACTGTGTGGTATAACATTTAGAAAGAGAGAAAGCACTAAACAAACACAATTAATACTAGCATGTGAAGAGCTGATCAATAGAGCTAATTTACTGGTGGTGTATGTACACTGTGGGCATGTCAGCAATCGAGGCTAGGGAAGAAATGAGAGAGGGACCGACAGAAAGAACATACAGCAGTGATTAAGGACAAACAATGAAATTGTTGGGAGGAGGAAAAAGGTATTATTGGAAAGATTGAGAGTTTGATTCGTATTTCTTCTTCTTTGTGTTTATCCTGTATCATCATGGCGTTGGCAGTGTCGGCGGTGTTAGTGTAGAAGATGGCTGTGTGCCCTTTCTGTGTCGCCATAGCCACCCCCCCCCCCCCCTCCCCTTTTCCTTCTAGCTTCTCTGCTGGCGTGCTGCTGTGGTACTGTGGGGTGGAGATTTCAGTGTATACCAGGACTGTACTCATCTACCTGCGAATGAATAAGAAATTTATTATGTAACGTCTATTTTTGAGGTGATGATTAAATCTTTAGGAATACCACCGCAGGTCTGTAACCCGTTGACACGTCGTTGGCACAAGATTTCTGGGAGGACCAGTTTAATATGTCAGAGCCGGGACACAACTAACGCAACAGCAACTGAAATACTGTCTGTGCGTCGTGTATGCAGATAGGTCCAAGTCTAGCGAAGATGCTGGTAGGGCTTATTGGGTATCTGTAAGCAAACAACGAAGCCTATACAAGCCGGAGCCACACTCCACTATTGCGACAGCCGAGATGATTGCCATTTTGGAAGTGTACCATTCGCACAGATGACTACAGAACACACAATAGTCATCGTCTCCGATAATACGTATATCAGCTCCACAACTGATTAGAAGCCATCATAATAGTTCTAGCTACCCCCTAGTTGCAGCAATTATCACGTTGTGTTTGGGATGCAGAAAAACTGTCGCAACATCGTGATGGTATGGATGAAAGACCACTCTCGATTATCTAGAAATGAACAAGTTGATGCCCTAGCAAAGCAGGCATCTCTGCTTGGTGCTATTAAAGGGTGATAAACTTCCCCTCAAAGATACGATATCCTTGCTCAGGAAGCAGTTGTCTTCGGACTGGTAAGATAAATGGTCGCAGACATCTAAAATCAAAGGTAGTCACTACCCACTAATTCATCCCACGATTCCAAGAGTACCATAGTATAAAAGGCACAGACAGGAAGGAGCTTCACGACAGTTACAGCACGGCTGAACTTTAGTCACTGGAAATTCAACAAATACCTACATCGGCTCAACCGAAGCGCCACCCCTGCTAAGAGGAAGAAGATCCAAACCAAATATTTCTAAATATTCCCTGAACACGTTTCACATAAATTTTCTTAGAGCTAATCTTCAGGCTCTTTGTCCTCAGTTCCCAAGCAGCCTCCAAACCTAGTTAGCGTTCAACTATATAGCAACGTGAAAGTTCTGTAAGAGTTCGTCGCCGCGCGGGATTAGCCGAGCGGTCTTAGACGCTGCAGTCATGGACTGTGCGGCTGGTCCCGGCGGAGGTTCGAGTCCTCCCTCGGGCATGGGTATGTGTGTTTGTCCTTAGGATAATATGAGTTAAGTAGTGTGTAAGCTTAGGGACTGATGACCTCAGCAGATAAGTCCCGTAAGATTTCACACACATTTTTTTAAGAGTTCGTCAGCAGTGCCAACCTCAAGATATAGCTCTCTGCGCTGATAATCTACTGGACTTGGTACTTAGAATGTCAAGGGAAGACCAAAAGCTCAATCACTATATCACCACGTGCTATTCTGCAGAAAATGAAACGCTCAGTCTCTAAGTGTATGTCACTATGTGCCTCCTAAATGTACAATGTATAAAAAAAAGTATCCGGACACCCCGAAAAACACACGTTTTTCATATTAGGTGCATTGTGCCGCCACCTACTGCCAGTTACTCCACATCAGCGACATTGTGAGGAGCAGAATGGAGCGCTCCGCAGAAAACACGGTCTTCAAAAGTGATCAGGTGATTTGATGTCACTTGTGTCATACTTCTGTACGCGAGATTTCCACACTCCCAAACATCCCTAGGTCCACTGTTTCCGATGTGATAGTGAAGTGGAAACTTGAAGGGACACGTACAGCACAAAAGTGTACAGTTCGACCACGTCTGTTGATTATCAGAGACCGCCGACAGTTGAAGAGGTTCTTAATGTGTAATAGGCAGACATCTATCCAGACCATCACACAGGAATTCCAAACTGCATCAGGACCCACCGCAAGTACTATGACAGTTAAGCGGGAGGTGAGAAAACTTGGATTTCATGGTCCAGCGGCTGGAGTGACGAGTCAAATGGCTCTGAGCACTATGGGACTTAACTGCTGTGGTCATAAGTCCCATAGAACTTAGAACTACTTAAACCTAACTAACCTAAGGACATCACACACATCCATGCCCGAGGCAGGATTCGAGCCTGCGACCGTAGCGGTCGTGCGGTTCCAGACTGTAGCGCCTTTAACCGCTCGGCCACTCCGGCCGGCCGAGTGACGAGTCACGATACACAATGTGGCAACCCGATTGCAGGGTGTGGGTATGGCGAATGCCCGGTGAACGTTATCTGCCAGCGTTTGTAGTGCCAACAGTAAAATTCGGAGGCGGTCGTGTTATGGTGTGGTTGTTTTTCATGGAGAGGACTTGCACCCCTTTATTATGCGTGGCACTATCACAGTACAGGTCTTACATGTCTACATTGATGTTTTAAACACCTTCTCAGTGTTGAAGAGCAGTTCGGGAATGGCGATTGCATCTTTCAGTACGATCGAGTACCTGTTCATAATGCACGGCCTGTGGCTTAGTGGTTACACGACAATAACATCCCTGTAATGGACTGGCCTGCAAAGATTCCTGACCTGAATACTACAGAACACCTTTGGGATGTTTTGGAACGCCGACTTGTTGCCAGGCCTGACCGACCAACATCGATACCTCTCCTCAGTGCAGCACTCCGTGAAGAAGGGACTGCCATTCCCCAAGAAACCTTCCAGCACCTGACTAAACATACGCCTGCGAGAGTGGAAGCTGTCATTAAGGCTAAGGGTTGGCCTACACCATATTGAATTCCAGCATTACTGATGGAGGGCGCCACGAACTTGTAAGCCATTTTCAGCCAGGTGTCCGGAGAGTTTTGATCACATAGTGTATGTGTCTGTATACTGATGTGTCTGTACGTGTGGCTGTAATACAGAAACTGGTGTTTGCAAACTGTTCTTTCCTGCCTAGATGGTACTTGTAGATCTGCACAAATATTTAATTCTTTACCCGCAGCTTTTGACACAATTTGCACAGGACATGCAAGACCATTTTATTGTTAATTTAGTCGTTAAGCCATTAATATGGATTGAATTATGAATATTCCAAATATGTACCAACGACGATTTATCATTTCGTGTTGTGGTTTCAGTGGGAATTTTATACTACACTACCACTGTGTATCCTGTGTTCCAGTTCCGTCTTGTGTTATGTCAAGTCAGTCCTCTGTTAATCCTATATAACTTCGTACCAGGGTACGGATTAAAATAACGTCTACCATGAACTCTCAAAACAGATTGTAATGTAGCATTCCTTGTGTCGAAATGGACGTGTAGGCACGTTCCGGAAGCTTTTGTCAAGCGCCGCAATCAGTGTGCAACTGTGGGTGTGTCTCGCTGTGTTCCGACCCCTGGTGGCACTTGCCGCAGGGAGATGCGTGACCTACGTGGCCGTCTTGCAGCGCAGCATTAGCATTGAATGAGCAGCCATCACTTGATTTGGGGAGGGGGGGGGGGGGAGGGGTCAGCTTCCTGCCTCGGTCACTGACTCCCTGTCTGTCTGCGCGACTCCACGGGGGGCCGCAGACGTCTGCTTTCTCCGTATGACCGTAGTCGGAAAAGCTACCCCGTAGTCTGCATGTATTACAGAAGCTGACTGACAATACATAAAAGTCGTACTGCTAATAAAATCTTTGTTATTGCTAGGAGTGTCGATTTTTAGGGTTCCTGTAAAAACGCAATCGTTATATGATCGCTTTGTTGTCCGTCTGTCTGTCTGTCCGACTGTTAGGAACCTTTTTTCTCAGGAATGTGGAGACGTAAAAAGTTCAAGTTTATGTCCCATATTGAGGTCTGTGGTAGCTGGCCTGCCCAGTTAGCCGTGCGGTCTAACGCACGGCTTTCCGGATTGGGAAGGAGCGCCTGGTCCCCGGCACGAATCTGCCTGGCGGACTTGTGTCGAGGTCCTGTGAGCCGGCCAGTCTGTGGATGGTTTTTAGGCGGTTTTCCATCTGCCTCGGCGAATGCGGTCTGGTTCCCCTTATTCCGACTCAGCTACTCTATGTCGGCGATTGATGCGCAAACAAGTTCTCCACTTGCGCGTACACCACCATTACTCTACAACGCAAACATAAGGGGTTACACTCTGGTGTGAGACGTTCCCTGGAGGGTCCACCGGGGGCCGAACCGCACAATAACTCTGGGTTCGGTGTGGGGCGGCGGAAGAGTGAAGTGGACTGCGGTAGTCTTGGTGGGGCTGTGGGCCACTGCGGCTGTGGCGGGGACGGAGCCTCTCCGTCGTTTCTAGGCCCCCGGTTAACAAACAATACAATACAATGGTAGCTTGGAGGTGTAAATATTTTAAGCTTCTAAGTCAGTTCATTCAAAAGAAACGGCCATTCATGCTACATATTTTGAAACCCGAAAACTTACTCATCACAGAACAAGAAAAGAAAAAAATCCGAAACTTGCCAATTTCTGATTATATAACACGCAAAAAATATTTATGTCATTTTCTTATCCATCTGTCTGTTAAGATTCTTTTTCTATGGAACAGTTCGGCGCATCAAATTTGTGTCACATGCTAATATCTACGATTCCTTTGCGGTGTAAAAATTGTAGCTTCTAAGACAATGCAATCAAAAGATGCGGCCATTTTTGTCGCACACACTGCCGGAAAAAAAAAGTTAGCCCACCTGGGAAGCCGTTGTCGATTTTGATTCGATGATGGCATATGCTGTCTGGGGGATAGTCGATGTACTGATAATGGTTTCAACGTCGTCCACCAACAGATAGCGTAGTGGCATAGCTACGCTTTAACACGGAATGCTTACAGCCAGAAGGCTCAGAGTAGTGCATGAATGTGAAGTGAAGCAAGCAGATCTAAGCTACGGAGACGCATTCGTGTTCCCTAGAACCAACTGAGTGAATCTGAAAGGGGTGAAACTGCAGCATTTACATCTACATCTACATCCATACTCCGCAAGCAACCTGACGGTGTGTGGCGGAGGTTACATTGAGTACCTCTATTGGTTCTCCCTTCTATTCCAGTCTCGTATTGTTCGTGGAAAGAAGGATAGTCGGTATGCCTCTGTGTGGGCTCTAATCTCTCTGATTTTATCCTCATGGTCTCTTCGCGAGATATACGTAGGAGAGAGCAACATACTGCTTGACTCCTCGGTGAAGGTATGTTCTCGAAACTTCAACAAAAGCCCGTACGGAGCTACTGAGCGTCTCTCCTGCAGAGTCTTCCACTGGAGTTCATCTATCATCTCCGTAACGCTTTCGCGATTACTAAATGATCCTGTAACGAAGCGCGCTGCTCTCCGTTGGATCTTCTCTATTTCTTCTATCAACCCTATCTGGTACGGTTCCCACACTGCTGAGCAGTATTCAAGCAGTGGGCGAACAAGTATACTGTAACCCACTTCCTTTTTTTTTCGGACTGTATTTTCTTAGGTTCTTCCAATTAATCTCAGTCTGGCATCTGCTTTACCGACGATCAATTTTATATGATCATTCCATTTTAAATCACTCCTAATGCATACTCCCAGATAATTTATGGAATTAACTGCTTCCAGTTGCTGACCTGCTATTTTGTAGCTAAATGATATGGGGTCTTTCTTTCTATGTATTCGCAGCACATTACACTTGTCTACATTGAGATTCACACATTACACTTGTCTACATAGAGATTCAATTGCCATTCCCTGCACCATGCGTTAATTCGCTGCAGATCCTCCTGTATTTCAGTACAATTTTCCATTGTTACAACCTCTCGACATACCACAGCATCATCCGCAAAAAGTCTCAGTGAACTTCCGATGTCATCCACAAGGTCATTTATATATATTGTGAATAGCAACAGCCCTACGACACTCCACTGCGGCACACCTGAAATCACTCTTACTTCGGAAGACTTCTCTCCATTGAGAATAACATGCTGCGTTCTGTTATCTAGGAACTCTTCAATCCAATCACACAATTGGTCTAATAGTCCATATGCTCTTACTTTATTCATTAGACGACTGTGGGGAACTGTATCGAACGCCTTGCAGAAGTCAAGAAACACGGCATCTACCTGGGAACCCATCTCTATAGCCCTCTGAGTCTCGTGGACGAATAGCGCGAGCTGGGTTTCACACGATCGTCTTTTTCGAAACCCAAGCTGATTCCTACAGAGTAGATTCCTAGTCTCCAGAAAAGTCATTATATTCGAACATAATACGTGTTCCAAAATTCTACAACTGATCGACGTTAGAGATATAGGTCTATAGTTCTGCACATCTGTTCGACGCCCCTTCTTGAAAACGGGGATGACTTGTGACCTTTTCCAATCTTTTGGAACGCTACGCTCTTCTAGAGACTTACGGTACACCGCTGCAAGATGGGGGCCAAGTTCCTTCGCGTACTCTGTGTAAAACCGAACTGGTACCGCATCAGGTCCAGCGGCCTTTCCTCTTTTGAGCGATTTGAATTGTTTCTCTTTCGCTCTGTCGTCTATTTCGATATCTACCATTTTGTCATCTGTGCGACAATCTAGAGAAGGAACTACAGTGCAGTCTTCCTCTGTGAAACAGCTTTGGAAAAAGACATTTAGTATTTCGGGGTTTAGTCTGTCATCCTCTCTTTCAGTACCATTTTGGGCACAGAGTGTCTGGACATTTTGTTTTGATCCATCTACCGCTTTGACATTAAGACCAAAATTTCTTAGGATTTTCTGCCAAGTCAGTACATAGAACTTTGCTTTCGAATTCATTGAACGCCTGTCGCATGCCCTCCTCACATTAGAGTTCGCTTCGCGTAATTTTTATTTGTCTGCAAGGCGTTGGCTATGTTTAGAGTGTCGAGATGGATCTTCCGGAGAATTGCCACTCAAGTTGGACGTGCTGCGACAGTAGCGCAACGCTTGTGGTATCAGTGGTCACGTGAACATTCTCATACCCGTAGATGAGGTTGTGGACATTCAATTTTACAAATTCTCTTCAAGTCACTATCCATTTTCTTCAATTGCTCTTCCAAGTTTTTTGCAGTCTCAGGCATAATTACAATGTCGTCGGCAAACGTTTTTCTTCTCCTAAACGTTCAGTTCCTTGAGAGCTTGCTCAACGCAGAGATTCAATATCTGCTGCTTCTCTTTCGTGCTTTTGACTACTATAAAATCTGGTGTGTGTGCAAGTTGTAGATAACTTTTCGCTCCTTGTATTTTATCCCTGCTACCCGTTCAAGAAGTGTATTTCAGTCGATATACTAAAAAAAATTTATAAATTTACAAATGCTTTCATCGTAGGTTGGCTTTCCTTTAACCTACAGTATCTTCTAAGGTAAATGGTAGAATCAGTTTCGCCTCGTGTGCTCCCTCATTTCTCCGTAACCGAAATTGATCTGTGTCGAGGTCGATTTCTACCAGTTTCTCCAGTGTTCTGTAAATAATTCGTAACAGTATTTTGCAGCCATGACTTATTGAACTGATATTTCGGTGATATTGACATCTCTCTGTATCAGCCTACTTTGAAAAAGAAATTCTTGTTGAAGTCATAGGGCATTTTGCCTGCCTTGTATACGAGATAAACTAGTTTTATCGATTCGTTCTCCAAAGGATGTCAGTAATTATGAAGAAATGTCCTTTTCTCCACGTGACTTGTTTCGACTTGCGTCTTTTAGTGCTCTGTCAAATACTTTTCGCATTATCATATCTCCCATCTTGTCTTACTTTACCTCTCTTGCTATAATACTGTCATGAAGTTTCTTTTCCTGATACAGACCCCTTTATGTAATACTTCCTCTTTTCAGCCTTCCAGTCTTTGCTTCGCACTGGCTTCCCACCTGAGCTCTTAATATTCATACATGTGCTCCTCTTTTCGTCAAATATCCCTTTAATTTTCGTATAGGTGGCATCTACCTTTCCCATGGTTATACATATTCCTGCAACCTTGTATTTCCCCTCTAGCCATTCCTGTTTAGTTATTCAGGACTTGCTGTCAATCTCACCTTCTTGACGTCTGTATTCCATTTCGCCTGCTTCATTTGCTGCGTTTTTGTATTGTATGGGTTTGTACTGGCCCATGTCTTTTTGCCTATTAGATACTCTCTAGTTCATCTCTGAAAGCTACCCAGTCGTTTTCTGTTGTATTCGTTTTCTCTGTTTCAGTCAATCGTTGCGTATTGCTTCCTTTGAAACTCTTATCCACTTCTAGGTCTTTCAATTTATTCGGATCCCATTTTCTTAATTACCTACCTTTCTCTAATTTATTAAATTCTGACTTGCAGTTCATAGCAAATAAATTGTAGTCATGGAAATGTTTTGCAGTTTAAAATCTGGTTTATAAGCCTCTGTCTTTCCATTTCTGAATTCTTTCGGCGTCCCAGGTCTCTTCCACGTGAGCAACCTTCGTCCACGATAACACCTAAAATTGTTCAGTATGAGATGCAACGGTAAGCTAAAAATCGAGCGAAGTCCGGCTCTATATTTATTGGGATACATTCAAAAATTCACAGGCAGTTTACTCGCGTGAAATCAGAGTCCGAAACGAACACTCCCGTATACAGTGTACTTACATGATTTTTTCATGTATACCATAAACCAAATGCGTTACAACACATCGAAGCTTTACTAAACAAATCTAAACTACCTAAACTGATCTAAATAACCGTTGTCTTCGTTCAATATAATGTAACAATTTGTCGCTAAGTGCGATGAAACAATGCTAGAATGCTGCGCACCGACCTTAGACAAGATAAGTACAGTAAATTAGAAACACAAGAAATGACTCAGTCAAAATCCTGTAAATGCCCCAGATTAATTATTGAAATTTGCATCATTTATGCAACTTTGTTTCAGTTTTATTCCACAAACCACTTTGGTTGTGTAGAAGTTATACCGTATCAGTAGTATTACTTGACAGAAAAATTATATTATAATTTATTGTTCTACTTCTCCGACTCCATACTGCCTACGATGAGTAATATGAGGCTTTGTTATATTGCGTTGTATTTTGTTGTAAAATATGTTAATGAAGGGAGGGGACGGGGGGGGGGGGGGGGGGGAGTGGCATGTTACGTACGAGAAAAGTGCATGCGACTCCTAGTCTGAGACAAAACACATCGCTCCGCCGGCGACACTATGAATCCTTTGTCAGTGATTATTTCCCTACATTTCCTTATATTTACAAACTAATTTACTCTAGAACAAATTTAGAATGAATATAAGTAAACAATAAGAATAAATACATCGAGTAACGGTTAGTTGTATCTCCTTATATGTTGTACCAAATACTCGTTTTAGCCACATCTGTAGTGATTCTAATGTTACTGTTTTTTCGTTTGTTTCAGGTGAGTATGGCTGTTTACGTGTGGATTTGAGTTTTCTCGACTCGCGTGAGTTTGTGACAGTAAGTCAACAACTGTAGAAAGGCCTATCTCAAACACTGTGACTATACAGGTTGTTCGGGAACTAAAAGCCTTGCCGCAAACATACTACATAGTTAACTACCTGATGTTTTCTGCGTAGCCACAACTACGCCTGTCAGTGTAGACTAACCGTTTTGCGTCCACACTTTGATACCTGATATGCTGCGCAGTGGGAAGATAGAAATTAATGGCTTACTTGTGCCGTGATAGTTGGAAATACTAACCGACCTAAAAATATGTTACTCGTAAAAGCTATAAATATTAGCGTGCAAATGAAGTAAATATTGGTGTCATGTTGTTCACTGTACAGTACGCATCTACGGCGGACGGTGGTTGCTCGCTGCACGCCCACGCCGACTACCAACTTCGCTAACCTTTTCGTCACGTGTAGTGTCGAGTGTTTTTTGCTGCACGGGTCCTTGTGAGCTGCCTGGAGAATGTCTGACCCTGGGTGCCAGTGAAACTCCGTCACACTTGTTTACTGCTTGTCATTAGTTTTTGTGAGACTCTTGTCATGTGTCACTAAAGTGTGCAAATTGATGGCGTGAAATGCTACTTAATCAGCTGTAAGTGGTACACCGAGATCGCCGCGCAACGAAGCTCGGATACGGCATTCTGCAGCGCTTCCTGAGAGATAATTCATAGCAGTACTGATTCTGATGAAGATTAACAAGCGTTTTACAGTGTCTTCTTTCTGCTCTCACTTTTTATACTGATCGTGTTCGTATTTTAGGCTCCTAGGGCGAATTACAGAAGTACTGCAACGTTGCTAGTGATTTTCAGCTAGTGATTTTCAGTCAACGGCTGTGACAAGAACATGCCTCTTTCTTTCTCTAGTACTATGCTTTTTTTAAGATTCTGCAAAATACCTGCATTTTCAAGCAAACTACCAAAAAAAAAGACACTACTGCAGAATCATAGAATATATTTCGAGCTCAAACATTATGAAGTTCCCAGAGGAAACAAGCTTCTCTGAAAAATAATCAACACGGATTCAGAAAAAAGCATTCGTGTGAAACACAGCTTCCTTTACTTATGCCATACATCTTGCAAACAATAGTTGCAGATTATACGGAATGTCTTGGCGAATGTAATGGGCTGGAGGAATCTACACTACTGGCCATTAAAATTGCAACACCACGAAGATGACGTGCCACAGACGCGAAATTTAACTGACAAGAAGAAGATGCTGTGAAATGCAAATGATTAGCTTTTCAGAGCATTCACACAAGGTTGGCGCCGGTGGCGACACCTACAACATGCTGACATGAGGAAAGTTTCCAACCGATTTCTCATACACAAACAGCAGTTGACCGGATTGCCTGATGAAACGTTTTTGTGATGCCTCGTGTAAGGAGGAGAAATGCGTACCATGACGTTTCCGACTTTGATAAAGGTCGGATTGTAGCCTATCGCGATTACGGTTTATCGTATCGCGACAATGCTGCTCGCTTTGGTCGAGATCCAATGACTGTTAGCAGAATATGGAAACGGTGGATTCAGGAGGGTAATACGGAACACCGTGCTGGATCCCAACGGCCTCATATCACTAGGAATCGAGATGAGAGGCATCTTATCCGCATGGCTGTAACGGATCGTGCAGCCACGTCTCGATCCCTGAGTCAACAGATGGTGACGTTTGCAAGACAACAACCATCTGCACGATCAGTTCGACGACGTTTGCAGCAGCATGGACTATCAGCTCGGACACCATGGCTGCGGTTACCCTTGACGCTGCATCACAGACAGGAACGCCTGCGATGGTGTACTCAACGACGAACCTGGTTGCACGAATGGCAAGATGTCATTTTTTCGGACGAATGCAGGTTCTGTTTACAGCATCATGATGGTCGCATCAGTGTTTGGCGACATCGCAGTGAACGCAAATTGGAAGCGTGTATTCGTCATCGCCATACTGGCGTATCACCTGGCGTGATGGTATGGGATGCCATTGGTTACACGTCTCAGTCACCTCTTGTTCGCACTGACGGCACTCTGAACAGTGGACATTACATTTCAGATGTGTTACGGCCCGTGGCTCTACCCTTCATTCGATCCCTGCGAAACCCTACATTTCAGCAGGATAATGTACGAACGCATGTTGCAGGTCCTGGACGGGCCTTTCTGGATACAGAAAATGTTCGACTGCTGCCCTGGCCAGCACATTCTCCAGATCTCTCACCAACTGAAAACGTCTGGTCAATGGTGGCCTAGCAACTGGTTCGTCACAATACACCAGTTACTACTCTTGATGAACTGTGGTATCGTGTTGGAGGTGCATGGGCAGCTCTACCTGTACACGCCATCCAAGCTCTGACTCAATGCCCAGGCGTATCAAGGCCGATATTACGGCCAGAGGTGATTGTTCTGGGTACTGATTTCTCAGGATCTATGCACCCAAATTGCGTGAAAATGTAATCACATGTCAGTTCTAGTATAATACATTTGTCCAATGAATACCCGTTTATCATCTGCATTTCTTCTTGGTGTAGCAATTTTAGTATATATTACTAAAATGCTATCACGGAACCTGGTATCAGTTGCGGCTTACGGGCAACAAAAATTTGATTTTCTATTTTTCGCGTTATTATCAACCGAATTTAAAAATATCGGTTTCTGTTATAGTCTAGCAATTAAGAGGTATAATCTCATGTTAAAAGTTAAACGCAGTAAGGCAAGTACAGAGTTAGAAACTGTTTGACTTGAGGCAGCGGTAACTGACGGCGCGGAAATACCCGCACTAGATTTATCCATTATTTGAGGATGAGAGCACTTAGCAACTTCCGACAAAGTTTGCACATAATTTCAAACCTTTACGAAACTTTTTGTCGTAGACACCCTACACATTATATGAAAGGAGAAAAGTTTATCGCTCGCTATATTTTCACTATTCATGCAGTAAAACTTCAGCATCAGTAGTGACGTTTTGATTTATTACTTCTTTATTGCTAACTCTATTCGCAGCACGCTTTGCAGACAGTATCTACATCTATCACTGAACGTACCTGCAAAATTAGACCGTTCTACGACCCACACTTCAAGAGATATGACGTGATAAACAGTGAAACATATCGTCGCTTAAAATGGAGCGCAGTTTATCCTGTGTATATCCATCCAGTATCGCGTAATGAGAGCGCTTTGCCAACAAACTTTAAGCATAATTTCAAATCTTTCCTAAACATTTTCTCGCTTACATCTTTAAAGGTAGAGCTCTAGGACATTAAAGTTATTTGCAGAGTAATCGGACGTTTGTTTTATACACGTCAACTCGATTCTTTAAAGAATCGGTTGTTTTCTGGTACATGACGTCGAATGTTCGACAGAAACAAAGGAACGTCGGGTGTGCTCCATGGGAGCATATGTATGAGGATGTGCTCAAAAGTAATGCATTCTAATTTTTTACCTGGAAACTCTTAAAGCTTTTTAAATAAAACACATTTTACTGACGTTCTACATACAAAAAGAGCTCTCATGAAGGCTATTTCAACAGTTTTTGCCCCACAATGAAGATGTTTCCGTGCCATTTTTTGAAACTCTCGCAGTGAAGCTCTCGTTGTCATTTTACGTACTGGCACCAGTGCACCTTTCAAGCAAATCTTCGTTGGAGAGAAATTGGCATACTTTTCGAAACTTTTCTTGAACTAATTCATCGAGCGTCTATAGGTGCACGTATCTTCCAAGATGCTACTCCAAGCGAGTGTAAAATGAATGTGCGCAACGGAAAACACTGAACGCTAAAATGAAGATTTGGCCCTGTCTGGCTACGCCCTGAAGATCTCTTGATCGTAATATTATTTCATCTCTCTTGCTCTTTAACATATAAATTACAACCTAAACATAAATGAATGATTAAGGGAACTAGTACTACTAAATGATAAACGTTGTTTCTGCTTATACGTTTATTGTAGATTAAAAAAACACTTTATTACAAATTTCCTAACTAAAATTGCTAATTAGTTGTCCAAATCTGCCCCTTTTTATGGCTACGCGATCTAAGAGGTAACGCTTCCTCTCTGCTGTGTCCAAGACTTTCAGAGTTCCCGAAGTATTATCCGGTTATCCTTCCGGCTCTACTACAATAACGGACCGGCCGCCGCTCTATTGTTCTTCCGCCCAGACCGGCACTTCCTGTGTGAAGCAGGACCAACACACCTGTGCGGGCTTTTCCATCCAGGGCTTGAGTTATGCCTGCCATTTCATTTCCACTGGCGTTCCAACCTCTACTAGTATAGGCAATCATTCATTACGCCGTTTTGATAATAAAGACACTCCGACACCTTTCATGCAATAAGCGTTAATAATTATTTACAAGTTGTACGTGACAATGTCAGTCTTCTTTAAATATTCATATATACGATGTACAACCTATCAAATGATACCTAATTCCCGTTGTAATTCACGGCAAAGTATGTAGATGAGTGCTTGTAAGGTGCGAAATTCTAGCAACCTTACAATCTCTGACGGTGCATGGTTCCGTTCAACACGCTAGAACGTCTAAAGCACTTTCACAATCAAAATATTCTTTTGCAAACATAATCCGTATACTTTATGGATGCAAATTATGTTAAAAAATTCATCTATTCTTCGGTCTCGGATCAAAATCTACCCTTAATGTAGATGTAGAACAACGCAAATGCCTATTCAGAAGCATCAACAGTGTTACGTAATTTATTCGCTGAAGGCTAACCACCTGTAACAAACTAGTTCGGTAATAGTACACCCAGTCTGATGGTGCAGTAGCTACGATTTTGAATACATATTCAGGCGGCACTCGATTCGAGTATTTATCTGGCCTCGGAGCCACACGCCTGCCAGTTCATATATTATCAAATTAGTAAAAAAAGAAACTATAATAATTTAACTTTCTTGCAAGGTGTGTTTAATAAACAAGAACCGCTTTTATATGAAACAAATAGAGCTGCATTTCTTAAACATTGTTATAAGCAAAACTATATCTTAATCTACTTTTCAACTAAGTTTCTACCAATATAAAGGTGCTTAGTATAATGAACGAACAACTTCTGAATCCATTCTCACACAATCCTGACACCTGATTTCAGTAGCCAAGCATAAGCTCACCTTCCAGTAGTTTGAGCGTTCTCTCAAGATTTTGAAGAACACTACTTGAACCTGGAGGAAGCTCATTATATAAAGACTAAATCATAAAGCGTCTGCTTTCTGGAATCTTTGAATTACTTGTTCCACCAACACTCTATTGGTGACACTAATTTTCTAATCTGTCGATGAATTCTGACCCCTTTCGGGTCTATAGCGCAAAGGAAACGAACCTCTACGCGTATTTCAATTAAATACGGCACTCCAAAAATAACAGCAAAAAATTTAAACACGGACGAATGCTTTTGTTACGATGTCTGTAGGGAGCAAAGAGATACGATTACCCAGAGTGTACAAGGATCTTCCACCGCAGCGGTACGACGGCTATGTTTAGAAGCTGCACTTAATAAAAAAATTTGCCTTGCAAGGTTATGCTGTTCTTTGTTAATGTAGCTTGGTATTGATTCTAGTGTACGTCATACAAATATTTGATAAACAATGTCAGGACAAAATTTATATGTAATTGGAGACTTTCTCGGCGTATCCAATGAAAAATCTTCTCGGGTGATCAGCCGTGTGGTGTCATTTTCTTGTCGCACCGTTTCAGTGAGTTTCGTAGCCATCATCTTCAGGCATCAACGGCCGCGCTTATTTCCCCCACTGCTAGCGCGGCACCCTCTTTCGGAGACAGAAAAGAGGTCTGCGGTGCAGCGGCTGTGGAGATACGCAGAAGACAGTATCCCAAAACCTCGCCTGAAGATTATGGGTTCGAAACTCACTGAAACGCTGCGACAAGACGACGACGCTACTCCGCTGTTCACCGGCAAGATTTTTTCACCGGACAAAACGTAGTTCCTCAAGATCTACTCATATCTAGTTGCAATTCATGCAATAGTTTCTGTCAACGTCCTTGCCGCAGTGGTACCACCCGCTCCCTCCAGATAACGGAAATTAAGCGCTGTCGGGCTGGGCTAGCACTTGGATGGGTGACCATCCGGTCTGCCGAGCGTTGTCGGCAAGCGGGGTGCACTCAGCCTTTGTAAGGCAAACTGAGGAGCTACTTGATTGAGAAGTAGCGGCTCCGGTCTCGTACAATGCCATACGGCCGGAAGAGCGGTGCGCTGACCACAAGCCCCTCCACATCAGCATCCAGCCTGTGGTCTGAGGAAGACACGGCGGCCGGTCGGTACCGCTGGGCCTTCCAAAGCCTGTTCGGACGGAGTTCAGTTTTTAGCGATAGTTTCTACTCAAATCCTCACGACTCTTCAAGTCCCCCACCCTTCTTGAATTACGTGACGAATTCCAGAACTGTCACCGTTCTACTCAACAAGAGGCAGTACACGTATTTCACGAACAGGTGTGCCAATGTACGCGAATGAAGAACACCACACCTATAAGGAACATGTCCCCGAGAACAATGCCGTAAGACATTCCTTTCTCTTTGTTGTTGTGATCTTCCGTCCGAAGACTGACTTAATGCAGCTTTCTGCGTTACACTATCCCGTGCAGCCCTCACCATCTCTGCATAATTACTGCATGCTGCATCTATATGAATGTGGTCACTACACTCAAGGGTTGAGCTTCCTCTTTAACTTTTACCACCCCCTCCCCCCCCCCCCCCCCCCCATACACACACTCAAGATGTACCATAAATTTATTTTCTCTCAAGTTCGATTCAGTACCTCCATTACACATACATCTACCTTAGGATGTGTGGCGGAGGATACCTTGTGTAACAGTACCACTTAGCCCTTTTCCTGTTGTGTATACTTCGGACGAAGATTGATAAGACTTTGCAGATGACGCTGTAATTTACCATCTGGTAAATTCATCAGACGATCAATTCCAATTACAAAATGATCTAAAGAGAATTTCTGTATGGTGCGAAAAGTGGCAACTGGCAGTAAACAAAAGTGCGCTACTAATAGAAATCCGATAAATTTTGGGTATACGATAAATCGCACAAATCGAAGGGCTGTCAATTCGACTAAATACCTAGGAATTACAATTACGATCAACTTAAATTGGAAAGACCACTTAGACAATATTGTGGGGAAGGCGAAACAAAGATTGGGCTTTGTGTTGTGACTTGGCAAGACAGCCAAGTCACTATGCGAGGATGCCGAAAGGCACGCGTTTGTGCTCACGCAGACTGGCGTGAGGTCTGGAACAGGACAATGTGTTAGAAAAAGTCATTAGAGAGTGGAGGAAGAAAACGACTGAAGAAGGAATACAAAAAATCAGATTAGGAAGAATAAAGGATGGATTAGAAGTAGATTGCCTCGCTTTTGCTGATGACTTAGCGATTCTGGCAGGAAGTTTGGAAGAAGCAGTCAAACAGATCAATATTCTGAATGAAACAGCAGAAAAAGCAGGACTGAAAATCTCCTTTGAAAAGACAGAGTACCTAACCAATGTAAAAGAGGCACGGAACAATATGATTACAAAGCATGGCCAGATGAAGAAGGTTTCTAATTTCAAATATTTAGGGGAAATCATCCAGCCCAGTGCTTCAGATAAAGAAGGAAATAAAACAAGAACAAGAAAAATGGAAATGGCATTCCAGCTAACAAAGAATGTGTACAACAACAAGTCAGTATCAATTAACGCAAAAATAAGGCACTACAACACTGTGATTAAGCCAGAGTGTCTGTATGCATCTGAATGTTTAGCAATGAACACTAACAAGGAAATGGAAGCTATAGCAAAAAAGGAGCGAAAAATCATTAGAAGAGTACTTGGGCCGAGGTTTGAGAATGGGACTTGGAAGCTTAGAAGTAATAGAGAAGTGTATGACAAAATTGAGAAAGTGGGAGATACTATGAGGAAGAGAAGAGTAAGCTTTTACGCCCATTTGAAAAGAATGAATGATGAAAGGCTGACCAAGAAAATATTCATGTTTTTTGACAAGAACCCCAGAACCCAAATTACCTGGTTCAAAGAAGTCAAAGCAGACTTAGAGGAGATGGGTATAGGAGAAGATGATATAACCAACAGAGACTTAATGAGAGACAAAATTCAACATTTTGAAGGATTTGAAGTGAAGAAGAGAAGAACTGGAGGAACAGGGTGGACAGAAGACCGAAGGGAGCAGCACAGAGATAGGATGAAGACATATTGGCAGAAGAGAAAAGAGGAGGAGCGCAATAGGAGAAATGTACATTGAAAAATAGTTGTTTAACGCGGTCCCTAGACGGCCAAAATCGGAATAAAAAAAATAGCCAATAAGGTACGTTGCTGCTGGAATACTTAACTTTAATCCATAATTGGAGAACATCGCTCTTGTTGATACATTAATAACAATCTCAATATAAACTGGTAATGGCGCCTTGCTAGGTCGTAGCAAATGACGTAGCTGAAGGCTATGCTAACTATCGTCTCGGCAAATGAGAGCGTATTTGTCAGTGATCCATCTCTGGCAAAGTCGGCTGTACAACTGGGGCGAGTGCTAGGACGTCTCTCTAGACCTGCCGTGTGGTGGCGCTCGGTCTGCAATCACTGACAGTGGCGACACGCGGGTCCGACGTATACTAACGGACCGCGGCCGATTTAAAGGCTACCACCTAGTAATTGTGGTGTCTGGCGGTGACACCACACTTTGTTGGCACAACACTTAAGAAGATGCGACAAACCCACTAAAGATACAGCCTACATTACACTTGTCCGTCCTCTGTTGGAATATTGCTGCACGGTATGGGATCCTTACCAGGTGGGACTGACGGAGGACATCGGAAGAGTGCAAAGAAGGGCAGCTCGTTTCGCGTTATCGCACAATACGGGTGAGAGTGTCACTGATATGATACGCGAATTCGGGTGGCAGTCACTGAAACAAAGGCGATTTTCTTTGCGGCGAGATATATTTACGAAATTTCAATCGCCAACTTTCTCTTCCGAATGTGAAAATATTTTCTTGACACCCACCTAAGTAGGGAGAAATGATGATCATCATAATAAAATAAGAGAAATCAGAGCTCGAATGGAAAGATTTAGGTGTTCCTTTTTCCCACGCGCCACTCGAGAGTGAAATGGTAGAGAAGTAATACGAAAATGGTTCGATGAACCCTTTGCCAGGCACCTAAGTGTGAACTGCAGACTTCCTTTGGCCTATAACATCTCTAGTTTTATCGTCACGGTCTTTTCGAGAGAGATGTATGAAAGAGGGAGCAATGTACTGGTTGAATCTCCCGTGAATATATGCTCACGGAACGTTCACAGTAGACCACGACGTAATGCAGAATGCCTCTGTTGTAGCGTCTGCCTCAGTAGTTGGCTGAGCATTTCCGTGACGATTTTGCGCTTGCCAAATGAACCTGCAACGAAACGTGCTGATCATTTTTGGAACTTCTTTATTTCCTCTGTGAGTCCTATCTGGCACGGATCTCAGACTGACGAGCATTATTCAAGTATTGGTCTAAAGAGTGTTTTATAAGGGATTCCCTTTGAGGATGGACTGCATTTCCTGACGATTGTTCCAGGAATTACTCTTATATCTGAAGACTGCTATCCGTTCAGAATGACATGCTGAGTTCTTTTTGTTAGGCACTTTTCAATTCAGGTAGTCACCCAATGTGCCCATCTAGTCTTCAGCATTCATCTGTATCCCCACAGTGGAAACGCTTTTCTAGCTATTGCCAACGTTCGTTTTATATTATCACTACTTCTGCCATTTTTAAGTTATTTTGCTGCCCAAATAGCAATATTTGGACTACCTTCAGCGACTCATTTCCTAATCCAGTTCCTTCAGCAATACTTAATTTAATTCGGCTACATTGCGTTACCCTTGTTTTACTTTGGTTGATATTCATCTTACACAGGATGTACATAAAGTTCAGGAACACTTTTAATTATTCATTGCGCAAGAACCAAACATTGTACAGGTATCATACATACGTCATTTTTCCACGTATACCGTCACAGCGTAGTTTGGTAATTTGCCGATAGTCAGCGCTAGTCGCAAACATGGCGAGTTCAGGTGCGGAGCGAGCTTTCTGTGTGTCCGACAAAAACAAGTGTTCTACAGCTGTTCAACGGATGTTTAGAATCAAGTACGGTAAGAAGCAACCAACAAGGAAGGCCGTTTACCACTGGCACAACAAATTCGTTACTTCGGTTGCTTGTGACCGGCAAAGAGAAGCGGATGTCCTAGTGTGAGTGAAGAGAATGTGGAACACGTACGAGAGACATACATAAGGGGTCCAAAGAAATCCGTGGTTCACACAACGAATGTTTGTAAAAAAAAAAACTTTCAGAGTTTCTCTTCAAAATGCAATATGTGTGACATCTGTACAATGTTTAGTTCTTGTGCAGTAAATAATTTAAAGTGTTGCTGGACTTTATGTACACCCTGTACTGGTATCTACAGACACAATACGTAGACCACCGTACGGTACGTGCCGTAGGGTACCCTGTACCACCACTAGTCATTTCCTTTCCTGTTCCACTCGCAGACAGAGCGAAGGAAAAACGATTGTCTGTTTTCCCCCGTACGACCTCTAATTTCACTTATCTTTGTGGACCTTACTCAAGATGTACGTTGTCGACAGTAAATCGTTGCGAAGTCAGCTTCAAATTCCGGCTCTGTAAATTTTCTCGATGGTGTTTCTCGAAAAGAATGTCGCCTTTCTTCGGTAGCAAATCCTGCAGCCCACCTCTGAATTGCTTCGACGACTTCCTTTAATCTGACCCGGTGCGGATCCTAACAACTCTAGCAGTACTCAAGAATGGGTCGCATAGCAGTACTCAAGAATGGGTCACACTAGTGTCATATATGTGATCTGTTTTATAGATGAGCTACACTTTTCTAAAGTTATCGCAGTAAACCGAAGTCGACCATTAGCCTTCCATACTACAGTCGTTACATGATCGTTCCATTTCATATAATTCTGCAATGTTAAGAGTAGACGTATGTCAAGCAGCATCCTACTAATGCTGTAATCGAACATTATAGGTTTCTTTTTCCTACATATTTGCATTAAATTACATTTTTGTACATTTAGAGCAAACTGCCATTCATTCTACCGACTAGAAATGAACTGCGGGCACTGAACGACAACATCTACCCGTACACCACAGCGTCAGCGGGAAACAGACGCAGATTGCTGCTCACCATGTCCTCCATATCATTTTTGAATACCGAAAATAACACTGGTCCTACAACAGTTCCCTGAGGCAGTCTTCACGATACCCCTGTCTCCCCTGAACACACTGTCAAGGACAACTTTGTGGGTTCTGCCACTTAACAAGTCTTCGAGCCACTCACATACGAGGGTAATCCCAACAGTAAGGTCTCCTATTTTTTATAAGTACATAGACTTGTTTATTTCTACAATGATTTACATCAGTTTACAGCTTGAACATTTAGCTGTTATTCGACATAATCACCATTTCTGTCGATGCATTTTTGTAGACACTGTGGCAGTTTTTGTATGCCCATGTCATACCAGCTCGCCGCCATGCTGTTCAGAAAGTTACGAACCTCTTCTTTCATCTCGTCGTCGGAGCTGAATCGCTGGGACCACAATTAACGCTGACAGGTACTGTGAGACTCCGAAAAACTCACATGGGCAATTCAGAACCGGAGAAGAGGAATGTTGAGCAAGGGCGTACACATTCTCCATGACAACGCTCGCCCACACATCGCTCGGCAAACCGTTGCCCTCCTGCAGCAGTTTCAGTGGAACATAATCACCCACCCACCCTACAGTCCAGACGTGGCGCCCAGTGAGTATCATCTGTTCCCTAGGTTAAAAGAACATTTGGCCGGAAAGCGATTCAGCTCCGACGACGAGTTGAAAGAATAGGTTCATAACTTTCTGAACAGCATGGCGGGGACCTGGTATGACATGGGCATACAAAATCTGCCACAGAGCCTACAAAAATGCATCAACAGAAATGCTGATTATGTCGAAAAAGAGGTAAATGTTCAAGCTGTAAACTGATGTAAACCATTGTAGAAATAAACAGGTCTATCGACTTATACAAAAATAGGAGACCTTATTTTTGGGATTACCCTCGTATGTGGGAACCTATTGCTTATGCTCGTACCTTCGTTTACAGTCTGCAATGGGGGCACCTTTTCGGAAATCTCGGAATATGGAGTCTGCCTGTTGTCCTTCATCCATAGTTCGCAGGATGTCATGTGAAACTAGGGCAAGCCGAGTTTCGCACGAGCGATGCTTTGTGAAACCGTGCTGACTCTGGACAGAATCATTTAGGTCTCGAGGCAATTTATTATATTCGAACTGAGAATATGTTCAATAATTCTGCAGCAAATCGATGTTGAGGCCGGCCGGGGTGGCCGAGCGGTTCTAGGCGCTTCAGTCTGGAACCGCGCGACCGCTACGGTCGCAGGTTCGAATCCTGCCTCGGGCATGGATGTGTGTGATGTCCTTAGGTTAGTTAGGTTTAAGTAGTTCTAAGTTCTAGGGGACTGATGACCTCAGCTGGTAAGTCCCATAGTGCTCAGAGCCATTTGAACCAAACGATGTTGAGGACATTGCTCTGTAATTTTGCTGGTCCATTGTTTTACTCTTTTATCTACCGGTGTCCGCACCGATAGCTGAATGATCAGCGTGACGGACTGCCGTCCTAAGGGGCCTGGGTTCGATTACCGGCTGGGTCGGGGATTTTCTCCGCTTAGGGACTGGGTTTTGTATCGTTTTCATCATCATTTCGTCCCCATCCGGCGCGCAGGTTGCCCAATGCATTCAGACCTGCACCAAGGCGGCCGGACCTGCCCTGTAAGGGCCTCCCTGCCAATGACGCCAATCGCTCATTTCCATTTTTGTATACCGGTACGGGTACTCTTTGTAAAACCAAATTTGGATTCCATCCGGAGGTGCCGACTTATTTGGTTTCAATGCTACCAGTTGGTTCGCTGCGCCAGGAACGCTTATTGCTATGCCTTCCATATGGGATGTCTCGCGGTGGTCAAACGACGGTAGGTTTATACGATTCTCCTACGTGAACGATTTCTTAAATGCGAAATTTGGAACTTCGGCTTTCCTTTTGCTATTTTTCCACTGCTACACCAGTCTGGTCGACGAATGGGTGGATAGAAGCGCTAGACGTGGTCAGATTTCGCTGTCTGCGTGTCGTCCGGCAAGTATCTCAGAATACCGCCTGGCCCAAAAGTGTCTTGTCAGGACGCTGTCCATTCTGTTCATCTGGTCTTCCTGGTCCTTAGCTGTGTCTTGCAGAATTACAATGTCACTGGTAAATCGTAGCGTTTTTATTTCTTTACCCTGAAATTTAACTGCCTTTCTTCTTCATAAAGATAGAGGAGAAAAGTGAGAATGCGGAGTACCCCACGCGGCCACGGGCCAGAGCGAGTCGAGGTATCGTAAGAGTCGATGCGGGTGACTTGAGCCCAGCGCCGCTGTGGCTTCCCTTCGGACGCAGCCAGAAGGGGCCGCCACGCAGTTTGGCCGGGCGTAGCGGAGGTTCGAGTTGCGCAGTAGCGGGCTATTCGCGTCCTAGAGAAACCAGGTTGCTGCCTTGAGGGTCATCACCCTCCCTCACTGGAAACCGATTCCTCGCGTCGCCTTCTCTAGTCGATCACGGCACTCGGCACATCACGGAATCATCACGAGGAGCAAGTTGAAGTAAACGTGTATTTCAAAACTTATTCATGGTCACGAAGCAGCAATTGTGTAAATCTGAAGAGGTTGAGAAATCAGCCAACCAGTCCCAAAACAAAGGTTTATTTGCTTGACGAAGCTGCATGCAAGAAGCACTGCACGCGGTTTCGTACACCGCCAGCATTAGTATGTTCCCTGGTACAGCAGTCGTCTAAAAAGCGTGCACGGAAAAACCGGATACGCTGGAGTCGTGTTGAGAGAGATGTGCCACGTCTCATTACCGAGGTCGGCACCTCTGCGCTTCCTTTGGAGTGGTGTTATCTCTTTCCGGGCGAGTGCTATCGCCTCTGCGCAATTTCGGACGTAGTAAAATATGTATGGCGGAGAGGCGGGTTTTAATATCCGCTTTTAATTGGCCTGGGCAGACGCGCTAGCCCGCCAGTTCACCCGCCGACCTTTGGCCCGAGCCCGGATACCGGGGCTGCGCCACAAAAAAAAAAAAAAAAAGGAAAAGAGAACTCATCGTCCGTCGCGTTTACACTCCGCTCTGCGTCTCTTTTTTTTTGTCCGTCTTTGCCTGACTCCCTGGAATGCACACAGGACGGCAGGCCGGATTCCAGTTGTCGTAGTGACAGTTGCCACTGTACATCGCACGCACGTGTGTGTGTGTGTGTGTGTGTGTGTGTGTGTGTGTGTGTGTGTGGAGTGGGGGAGGGGGCAGTTTTTTCTCTGTTGTGCTAACTGAAGTTCCCCAGCTTGCCTTCGAATACGAGCGAAAACCAGCAAATGGCGACCAGTCGGCTTTAAAAAATTCAGGAAATATGGGCACAGTACATACAGGTTCTCCGGCGAAGCAGCCCGTGATTTTAAAACTAAGTGAACCGGGAAAGCTGTAGGAATTTCAAACCGAAATTGAGTTGTAAAACCACCATAGACCATCAGAAGTTACCGTAAATTACTGTAGGTTTCCTAGTAGCTTTGGTAAATTAAGGTCATACCCGTGTTAGCTGTACGTTAGGTGTGTTACATATCTATCGGGCATTCCTCATAGTGACCGAGCGAGGTGGCGCAGTGGTTAGCACACTGGACTCTCATTCGGGAGGGCGACGGTTCAATCCCGCGTCCGGCCATCCTGATTTAGGTTTTCCGTGATTTCCCTAGATCACTCCAGGCAAATGCCGGGATGGTTCCTTTGAAAGGGCACGGCCGACTTCCTTTCCCATCCTTCCCTAATCCGAGCTTGTGCTCCGTCTGCCGGCCGCGGTGGTCTAGCGGTTCTAGGCGCTCAGTCCGGAACCGCGCGACTGCTACGGTCGCAGGTTCGAATCCTGCCTCGGGCATGGATGTGTGTGATGTCCTTAGGTTAGTTAGGTTTAATTAGTTCTAAGTTCTAGGGTACTGATGACCACAGCTGTTAAGTCCCATAGTGCTCAGAGCCATTTGAACCATTTGTGCTGCGTCTCTAATGACCTCGTTGTCCACGGGACGTTAAACACCAATATCCTCCTCCATTCCTCATAGTGATCGCTTTCCTAACGTATGCGAACAGAAACCTGAAACGTTGAATCGTCTAGAAACTGAGTGAGGATATACGGTATAAAGGGCCGCATAACCTGCGCAACATACTATTCTATGTAGGTATCCTCCTGTCTGTTACTTAAATATAAACAGTATTTATGGCAAAATTGATATTTTCAGCTTTTATTTCAGGTTTTATTCGAAATTTGTTGATTTATCGTACGGCACTAGAAAACGCAATTTCCTCAACAAATGTAAAATAAAAAACCTCAGAACAAAAATATATCAAAAATCGCTTCAGTTCTGCATCGGACGTATATAAAACACGTTTCTGCTATTCATAAACAACTTTCACATTTAGCGGTAATAACAGGAATCTCTTGTTTTCCATCATGTGAAGAACGTTCTGTTGACTACAAAGTAACAAAGAGTACTCGCATCAAAAGGAATTGCTTTGATTACATAAAGGAGCAGAAGTTACCCCATCAGCTAATTTTTATTACGTATAAACTGTAATTAATATTCTGTAAGGGTATAAAATACACAGTGGAATAACCCTAAGTGATGTGTGGTTAATTATGTGCAAAACAAAGAACTAAACAAACAAAAAACAAAGAGAATTCGTCAGCTCCCAGTTTCTCTCTTATACATTTATTTACTTTTCTTTCCTTACGAGTAATACAAGTACTGGCTGTGATCCTATCATTTACTATGTCATTTATGTACTCTACCAAAACTACCGAACCGTAGTTTTGGTAGAGCGTAACTCTTTACAGAAGTTTCGAAGTGGTTTGAAAAGTTGCTAGCAGATGGTGTGGAGCCACTAAACGATGTTCTGGGTGTTTACTTGCCATACGCTACCTTGTGACATAAGGATTCTGAAAATGGAAAATGTATAGCCGAAACAGGCGAAGAATGTATCACGTTCTGTGGCTGTGTCTAATGGAAAAATATAAGTGTGTAATGACGTTTTTACTTAAATATAATGCATTAGTAACCTGATCGCGAAGCGGGACGCGTAATGCACTAGCTAACGTGACAGGAAGGACAGCCACCTGACAGGAATCGAATTCACGCGTCGGACTAACGACCCTAGCTGGTGCACCGGCCATCCTGAATTTCGTTTTTAGACGGTTCCCCATGTTCTATCAGCCAAATTCTGCTCTGGCCTTCACTTTCCACCTCAGAACATACGATACACAAACAGTTAAAATACCACCACACACAGAAAACAGTTTAGCAATTCTCCGAGTGCAGTGCAGCCCGTAACCGCAATGGGGTAAGAGCTGACGAATAGAAGAAGACGAACAACAACGACAATAGTCGCAGGTTTGTTTAGCGTTATTATCAGAACATGGTGGCTGTTAAATGGACGAAAACAAAATTGGACATAAATTGGTGTGTGATATAAAGAGAAAACACCGTCGGGTTTACACCGTCTGGAAGGGGTCGACTAGAGAGCTCGACACAGGCTAACCTCAAGAGTACCCGTTAACATGACTGGAATGTTGTTCAGATATACGTAATCGTGGAACAGATACGACACCCGAAAATAACTCCCTTATACTGAGTGGTTGTAATTAAACTGAAGGTGTTCCGAGTGCTGCAATACGGCTGTATACGTCACTAGACGCTGAAAGGTCGTAGATGTGTCCAGTAATCGGTACGATCGTGATGTGTGCTGAAAAAAAAGTAATAGTTCCACTTCTTGCCACCAGATGAAAATATGGCGCAGTAAGTAGTCAGAATGTGGTGTGGGTACAGGATAAGTGGAGGAACAATGGAGCACATGATAACGATGGATCAGGCACGTTTATTAGGATATGGTCACAAGCTACAACTTGTGTTCAGTATGGTCTCCCGATTCAGCAACATGCTGCATCCGTAACACGACATGGTCGACAGTTGCTTGCATCATAGCCAGTGTAATCAGAGCAATATGTCATCGTATGCTATCCTTCAGATCAGGAAGAGTCCGGATACATTCCTGATAGACATGATATTTCAGTTATCCCCACAAGCAGAAGCCATATGAAATTAAGTTGGGAGATCTGGAAGGCCATATACGAGGGTGAGTCAAATGAAAACATTAAATATTTTTTAAAATATTATTTATTGTGCAGAAGTGGTACAAAGCTGTACTTTTCAACATATTCTCCGCCACGCTCAATGCAAGTCCTCCAGCGCTTACAAAGTGCATAAATTCCTTTAGAAAAAAATTCTTTTGGTAGTCCGCGCAACCACTCACGCACTGCGTGGCGTACCTCTCCATCAGAACGGAACTTCTTTCCTCCCATTGTGTCTTTGAGTGGTCCAAACATTTGGAAATCACTTGGGGCAAGGTCTGCTGAGTATGGTGAATGAGGAAGACACTCAAAATGCAGTTCTGTGATGGTTGCAACTGTTGTACGGGCAGTGTGGGGCCTTGCATTGCCATGTTGCAAAAGGACACCTGCTGACAGCAATCCACGCCGCTTTGATTTGATTGCAGGCCGCAGATGATTTTTCAGGAGATCTGTGTATGATGCACTGGTGACAGTGGTCCCTCTAGGCATGTAATGCTCCAAAATGACGCCTTTTTCGTCCAAAAAGAGAGTCAGCATAACCTTCCCTGCTAATGGTTCTGTTCGAAACTTCTTTGGTTTTTGTGATGAGGAATGGCGGCATTCATTGCTTGCTCTCTTCGTTTCCGGTTGGTGAAAGTGAACCCAGATTTCGTCCCCAGTAACGATTCTTGCAAGCAAGCCATCACCTTCTCGTTCAAAGCGCCGAAGGAGATCTTCACAATCATCAACACGTCGTTCTCTCATTTCAGGAGTCAGCTGCCGTGGCACCCATCTTGCAGACACTTTGTGAATCTGGAGCACATCATGCACAACGTGGTGTGCTAACACATGACTAATCTGTAAACATGCTGCAATGTCATGCAGTGTCACTCGGCGGTTTTCCTTCACTATGGCTTCAACTGCTGCAATGTTCTGTGGAGTCACAACTCGTTGTGCCTCGACCTGGGCGAAGAGCATCTTCCACTCAGGTCACACCATTTGCGAACTTCCTACTCCATTCGTAGACTTGCTGCTGTGACAAACATGCATCACCGTACTGAACCTTCATTCGTCGATGAATTTCATTAGGTTTCACACCTTCACTATGCAAAAACCGAATAACAGAACGCTGTTCTACCCTGGTGTAAGTCGCTAGTGGGGCGGCCATCTTTATACTGATACTGCAACGGTATGTGTGCATCTGCACTATGCTGCCACCTACAGGCCATTCTCCACGCTGTTTGTAGCACGCTTACCAACTTGCAAGACAACGGCGCGAAATTTCGATTTTTTGTTATTACAAATTTAAGGTTTTCATTTGACTCATCCTCGTATCTTGAAATTGCCTAGAGATTACGCGGTCCGTTACCGAGGTTTTCTCGAAGCAAGTCTTTCAGCTAGAAAGCTACATGTGTTGTTACCCCACCCTGCATGAAAATATTGGTGTGGCGTTCTTGCAATTCTGGGGTCGTATGTTGCATAAGGAAGTCCTTATAACTTTCAGATGGCACTGTATACCGAACAGGCTCGTGCGGTGTAATCTCCTCGAAAATATGAACCGGGAATAAAGGGTCTTGTGAAATAACACCGCACAGTCACCTAAGCTGAGTGCAGTGGGTGGTCCTCCACAACATGTGGATTAGAGCCCTTACGCGACAGTTATCTGCATTCACAGCACCATGCAGAGTAAAATATGTATCGTCCATTCAAAGAATCTTTCCCAGCCACATGTCATCCATTTCCACGTGTGAAACGTAAGGCAGAGTCATAGGATTGAAGCCTATCTTGGGACTTCGTTTGGTGCACATTCTGAATCTTGTAGGGAGACCGGTGTAAAATGTGCTGCAAAATCTTCTGAGCTGTTGACCATGGGGGAGATATCTGCAGAATTTGAGGCATGTTCTGCATGGTCGGCCTTAGCTACAGCAACTTCATCAACAAATGCCATTGGAATGGCCCTTCCCTCTCGCTGCTCCACCGCCTAATTCACCATTTTCTTCAGATTTCTAGATCATATTCTTTAGCCCATTTATTGACATAAACTGTTCCTATCTTCGATATTCCCGCAATGCAGCGATCCTATTGCTGCTATTCTATAAGACAACTTTGCCAAAATCCACGGTCTTCCTTCTCAGTAGCGGTTGCGTTTCTTGCGGGAAACTTCGACCTTCTAAATCCTTTGCACCTACCGTCGCTTCACAAAAGAAATCAACACGTTTCGCCAAGCGATAAACGCCATACTGGCGTCGAACCAGGAAAAATTTCATATTCTGACTGCTTACAGCGCTTTATATTTACTCGGTGGCAGAAAGTGGAACTAGTATTTTTTCGGGCATACTCCTTAAGAGCACCAATTACTGAACATATCTACGATGTTTTAGCGGCCTGCAATATATACAGCCCGCACTGCATCACTCGGCACACTGTCAGTGAATTATAACCACTCGGTATGTCCGTCTTTTACATCGGCGAAGATCATTTGCAGAATTACTCGGAAATTTATATTCCATTACGTTCTTATTTTGTGTAGATACAGCTCGTTTACGTGTCACATACGGTAAGTGGTGATTATGAAGTATGTAAATACCCAGCGAGGAGTGTGTAGCGGAGCCTCGCAAAGGTGCAAGAAACACCACTGGTCACTTGGAAACACTTAATGGCTGGCGATGTGAAAGATTTATCGTTATTTAGGTATCGCCTGTTTCACAGTTCTCCAGGGGAATCCCTATCGCAACCTACAATTAAGGGAAGATCGATCGGCCGATCACCTGCAGTTAAAAAACGAGTCGTTGGTTATACATATTTTATCGAGGCCACAGTCCGCTATGGATTGGAGCTGAAAGCTTCGCCAACAACTGTAGAATAAACTGGGATTATGGGTCTGTCTTGACGCAAAGCACTTTTTCTTAATTTCTTCCTCAAACTACCAAGGAACGTGATTACATGGCAGTTTAGGTTATAATTTATTGCCCACCAAAATTCTATTGACAACACCTGCGCAGGTCAGAATAGTATAATGCTAACTTACGTTCACATTTTCATATGTATTCTTTATGACTGCCGCTCAAATCATTGCAGATGACATATTGTCATTAAGTATTAATTAAAACTGGAGCAGTTATCGTCACACTAAATACGTACGCATATTTTATTCATTGGAATTTAAGTTAACCTAAACTACTGTGAGTGAATTAGTTAGTTTCATGTTCCATGCATCATTTACACGCTAAGTCGTAATGATGTCGAACGAATCATTTTATATATACATCGTAAATAAATTCGTAAATCTGATTAAATACGAACCATTTACAAATGTTTGTTAATATACATTTGTGAGTTAGTATTCCTACCCAGCCGGCCTGAGTGGCCGAGCTGTTCTAGGCGCTACAGTCTGGAACCGCGCGACCGCTACGGTCGCAGGTTCGAATCCAGCCTCGAGAATGGATGTGTGTGATGTCCTTAGGTTAGTTAGGTTTAAGTAGTTCTAAGTTCTAGGGGACTGATGACCACAGTAGTTAAGTCCCATAGTGCTCAGAGCCATTTGAACCACTTTGAACTGATGACCTCAGAATTTAAGTCCCATAGTGCTCAGAGCCATTTGAACCATTTTTTTTATTCCTACCCATAACAGTTTACACATTACAGCAACAGAAATTATTCTAGAGAATAAAAGCAGAAACTTTTCACTTTGTTTTCTTTTACTTTGCTGTTGGTCAGACATTTTCTATCACTGGGTAAGTGATCAAAAATTTTAGATGTAGCATTGTGCGCCTTTTTTGTGTTAAAGTCAACAATGTGGAGTGATGAATGTCCTTTTTCCTTCTAGTATTGGAATTATATACATAATTGTTCATTTTGAACTGCACTCTATTATTTACAATAATCTTCATGAGTGGTGAGTAGTTATTGGCATCTCTCCTATCACCTTTCATATAGAGGGGTTTAACAATATCACTGTTCAGTCAGATCCAGATGAGCTTTTATTTTCTAAAGAATGTACAATATTGTGAAGCAGTTATCAGAATGCCCAACTCCTTTAACAGATCTACAAAATCATCGTGTGTGAGCACTACATATTATTTTTACAGCTCTTATTTGAGGGATGGAGACTTTCCCTTTAAGAGGAATTACCCCAGAACGTTATTTCATATCAAATGGCTGAATGAAAATGTGCATAAAACGCTAACTTTGTCTCTTCCCAAGATTTGCAATGACTAAGTACAAGTACAATTATGGCTTAAATAAGTTCTATTACAATTTCCGAAATGTGCTTTTTCTAATTTAAATGTCATCAAAATGAAGATCTAAAACTGTTTAAATTTCCTCTGTTTTTAATATTTCCTCACCTCCAGATGTGTAGAACTGAATATATGGTGTCCTTTTAAAAGTGAGAGTGAGACCATTCACAGAAAATCAGTCAATGATACTTCTGAGAAAATTGTTTAGCATTTGTTCTGCTGGTGTACGTATGCGTGGATTGATTACAATACTAGTGTAATCCACAAAAGAACTAATTCTGCTTGTTGCATATTAGACAGAAGATCGTTTACATATGTGAGGAAAAATAGTGGAGATAAGACTGAATCTTGGGGAACCGCATCCGTGACTGTTCCACAGTTAGAAGAACCTCTCCTGATTACGTAGGTTGAATTACAAAGTGTAACTTTCTGCATTCTATTGGTTAGATGTGACATTATCCATTGGTTGGCTATACCATCAGTTCTATAAAACCTCAGTTTATCTATAAGATAATTGCGATTCACATAGTTAAATGCCTTAGATACCTCGCAGAAAATCCCAGCTGGTGCTGTTTTGTTAATTAATGCTTGTAAAATATGATAAATGAACGTGTCAATAGCATTCTCAGTAGAGAAACACTTCTGAAATCCGAATTGTGATTTAGTGATGATGCTGTTGTTGCTGGGGTGGGATACTATTCTAGAAAGCAACACGTCAAAAATTTTGGAAAACGATGTTAGTAGTAAATTAGCTGAGTAGTTATTGGAATCTCTCCTATCACCTTTCATATAGAGGGGTTTAAAATGTCACTTTTCAGTCAGATCTAGATGAGCTTTTATTTTCTAAAGAATACACAGTTTTCTTAACTTCAGAAGGAGAAGCTGGTGATAGATTCATATTATCGATTTTTATGAGCGTTGCTTTTTCAACACTGCTGTGATTTTTTTCTTGAACAGTTTGCCCCTACATCAAGAAATAATTATTAAATATACCTGCCACCTTTGACTATTTATAGTCTGTTGTGTACATAGTTCCGCGTAGTCAGCGCGTACACAACTTTCCCACTAGAGCGCGCCCCGCTAAGCAGAACAGCGCAGGCACAGCGCTCGTCCGTCTCCGCACTACGAGATGGCGCTGTCTTAGAGACGGACCAAATTCTGCTTCCGCCGATCCGCGTATTAATATGTAACGCAGCCAATGAGATTGATGCTCACGTAGAACCTTTTCTCCTCGCGGATCACACTCGCGCAGTGATACATGAACGTGAGAGGTATTATAACGAGTGTACAGACCTCCGATTAGTCAGTCTGCATGAGTCTGTAGTCAAGTTTCAGTCTGCGCCGAATAAGATTATCATATTCCTGTACATAGCCATGAAGAGAAATGTATAGACACTTTGTCAAATATCAGAGATATGTGAGAATAAGATTAACGTACCAAGACCAAAGGAACTTCAGATTGTCACTTGTAAACAGCATCCAGAATCAGTTACGTAATATCTATGATTTTTATTATTTTAATAAATGTGTGTGAAAATTAATCACGTTCTGTTTAAAGTTGGTCCCCGTCAATCTGCTACTCTAAGCGTGCAAGTGGCATTTCTGTCGCCTGACCTAACGGCAGAAGATAAACACGCCACGATAAGACCACGAGACATATTGCTGACGCCTACTTCGCTAGAGCGACAAGTCAAATAATCTGATGGTGTGTGTGCCGAAGGTCTTACAGTACGCACACCACATAGCCCTTCCACTTAGTTCAGCAGTGATGTTATACTGTTGTGTGGGCTGTTGTTTTGTCTCTCGTTTCACTACATTCCTTATAGTATTTATTCTGCCGTCGGGATTAGTGATCTGTCTGACATAATGAGTGAGCATGTTTCTTGACTTTTTAATAAATTTTCTTAGTAATTTTGAGTAGTATTTGCAGTGCGTAACTTCTGCAGGATCTTTACTTTTTCTTGCCAACAGATACATTTTCCTTTCCCTTTCATAAGATACTTGAATCCCTCTAGTGATCCATGGCTTTTACATGGCTGTTGAATATCAAACTCTGCAATTTCCTCCTTCTCCTAAAAAAACACGGGCGACTGCAGAAATGAAGAGGTTTATTAACCGTAGCATTGGGTAAGGAGTATCATAACAAGAGGTACGACTCTCTACTGCAGAAGCTTATCTTTTTTTGTCTTCAATCCTTTGAAAGCATTTACTTTGCGCCGGAGAATCTTTCGCCATGCCCGCCCCCAGCGAGTGTGCTTTCTGGAGATTTCCCCAGGGCCTCGCCTTCTGTTCGTGGCCGTGGCGGCAGCGTGGCCAGGGATTTGTTCGTCGTAATGGCAAGTCATGTTATTCGGACGTTGGCTTATTTCCAACCGTCCGGGCGTATAACAGGATTATGCGCGCACGAAACAAGTAGCACGAAAGTAATTAACTGTGTCGTGACCTTCAGGTGCCGATCGTCTAACGAGTGGAACGAACGACGTAAGGTGATGACTAAGAAAGGAAAAACAACGTAAAACTATTGTTGGAAGTCTCGAGTATATTGCACACCTCATGGACGTGAAAAAAAAAATTGCGTGGTACTAAAAACCACATCGTATCACAGAGAATAGGGGACAGTCTCCAGCAATTGTGGCACCCCATCTAAAATGAACATTTTTTTAATCCTTTATTTATTTTGGTTTATGCAACATCGACAACTTAATAGCAACGTTTGAGTTAAAGTAAACTGACAGAATAAGCACATATTGTGTACAATACTTTAGAACTTCAGTTACGGCCATGATTACACAACATACAAATCTACAAGTTTACGGAGTATCTTGCGCAAGATAGTTTTGAGTCTTCTTCGCTGTACGCGCACTCACTATGTGACTGCTTCAATGCCAATTGCCATGAAGAGGACGTATAGTAAAAAGTTTAAATCTGTGGTGCTACAGAAGAATGCTGAATGGGTAGATCACATAACTAATGAGGAGGTATTGAATAGAATTGGGGAGAAGAGGAGTTTGTGGCACAACTTGACTAGAAGAAGGGATCGGTTGGTAGGACATATTCTGAGGCATCAGGGGATCACCAATTTAGTACTGGAGGGCAGCGTGGAGGGTAAAAATCGTAGAGGGAGACCAAGAGATGAATACACGAAGCAGATTCAAAAGGATGTAGGCTGCAGTAGGTACTGGGAGATGAAGAAGCTTGCACAGGATAGAGTAGCATCGAGAGCTGCATCAAACCAGTCTCAGGACTGAAGACCACAACAACAACAACAACAACAACAACAACATGAGCCTTTTTTCAACATTCCGCTATCAAAATATAGTGGTCTACATCGAATATGTAGAGTAAGAAGTTAAAAGTCAGAGGAAAGCCACTTGCAACCAACCAGTTTCCTGTACAGTACTTCTTGTGCTTCCTTGTTCTTCTTGTTTGCCAATACTATATGATTCGAATCAGCCTCGTCAGTTTGATCCCCGTCACAACCTCCAGTGTCTAGAATTTTTATTCGATGTAAATTTGCAGGGTAACATTGTGTCACGGAATCGTACGAAAGCTGGACGTCGCATGCCTGATTACTTAGCTTCATCTGTTGAATCGATGTCGAGGAGAGGTGCTGGGTTGTATGGCCGCTAGGTATCTGCCCTTGTATTATTGATATACTGGGGTTTTTACAAAAATGTGGGAACAGCGCGAGAAATGCATGCTTGATCATAAATCCTAGGCTTGCAAATTGTGTATGACCACGAACTGAATATGTGCAGTGCCTTGAGTACGTCGCAGCCGCCAATCGTGGTCGCAACAATGTTACGTCGGAGCTAAGTGAACGTCGGAAAATTGTCGGAGCTCGTTTGATGGGTGCTTCCGCAACCAAGGTAGAAGTGTCTGGTATTTCAAGAGGCACCGAAACGAAGATTTATCCGCTAAGTCACAACGCGGCCGAAAGTGTGTGTTAAGCGATCACCACAGACGGTCATTATAGAAGATTGTGACGAAAAATAAGAGGACCACGACTGCAAAAGTCACTGCAGAACTGGTTGTCGCACTGGCGAACCCTGTCAGCACTAAAACAACACGAGGCTGGGGATTTAAGAGCGAGTTGGGGTTGCGAAACCATCATCAGTGATACCCGTAACAGGAAAACGTGGTCGGGAGTCGTAAAACCTGGACTCTGGAGCAAGTAAAGAACGTCTTTTAGTCGGATGAGTCTTATATTACACTGTTTACAACTTCTGACCGAGTTTACGTCCCAAGAGTGAAACATGACGAGTGTTCTATGATGATGGGTAGCCCCGTTCGGAGATACGAATGGGGACTATTTTACCTCCGAAATATTTTACTCTAGAGGTCCTACCATTATTTAACGAAACAGTAGATCGGCATGCCCGCGGGAAAAATTACGGCTGTAGGGTCCCCTTGCTTTCAGCCGCTCGCAGTACCAGCACAGCAAGTCCGTTTTGATTTATGTTACAAGACCAGATCAAATTCTGGGGTAACGAATCGAATAAATCACGTTTACATTATTTCTCTGTAACGAGCCACTGGAGGCTACGGGTCCTTTGCACCAAAATACTCAGAAAATATCCACGAACAACATCCGGAACGTTGTCAGTAGAGTTCGCGTTTACAGTGTGTATTATTCTTATTTTCAATTCGCTACAAATCTGCTTTCTATCATTCTTTTCGTGTTTGCAAATTTGCGATAATACTAGAAAAACGTCAAAATAGTCATTCCTATTTTGATCACTGTGTCTAGCGTGATTATTTATTTCAGGGCCGCTCAGCAGTCGTAATTATTGAAATAAAGAACTTTTTAGCGTAACACGTTTTTAATACGGACTGAAAAGTATAAAACAATTTCTCCTAGCCCCACATAGAAACATAACCTCCTGCATATGGTCCTGGAAATTTGTGCTTGTGAATTTTTAATAGTTGTGAAAATGCTTCTGGAATTTAAAACGAAAAACATATGTCACATTCATCAGATAACAGCAAGGAGGTGAACTTTTCATGCATCAGTTAGGTACTGCATGCGCTCCACGTATTTCGTTTTAAATTCTACAAGTATTTTCATAACTATTGAGAATACACAAGCATTTCAGTAGGAATCTGTAGGAGCTAGAAAAAAAATATTTTATACGTTTTAGTCCGTTTTTAAAACGTGTTTTAATTAATTATCTCCTGGTTTTTAGTATTGTGTGTGTTTCAACATTTTCAATCGATTTCAAACATTTTGATGAGATTGCAACAGAGACATGTGGAAAATTTCAGGTTAACTTCCGTTGCTCTACTCACCTGAGTCAACCAAGACATTTCTTCCTCCTACGACTTTTTCACGAAGGTAAAAATTAGGAACAATCGAGCTCACACGGGGACTTTCAAGCAACCGTTTTTAGCACGAAACATTGGCAAGTGGAATAAGAGAAGGGGGTTCAAACGGTTCAAATGGCTCTGAGCACTATGCGACTTAACGTCTGAGGTCATCAGTCCCCTAGAACTTAGAACTACTTAAACCTAACTAATCTAAGGACATCACGCACGCCCATGCCCGAGGCAGGATTCGAACCTGCGACCGTAGCGGTCGCGCGGTTCCAGACTGAAGCGCCTAGAACCGCTCGGCCACACCGGCCGGCTAGGTAAAGGGGGAAACAGCTGTGGTACACGAAGTGCCCTCCGCCGCACGCCAGAAATGAAAGCGTGTTAAAATTGTATTGTCACCCAGTTCCGAGCCGTGTTAAAAGTTTTAAGTCTCTAACTCATCGGGAAATTACAGTGGTATATAAAGTACCCTCCGCCATGCACCAGGAAAGGAAGCGAGTTAATATTACATTGTCATCCAGTTGTGAGCTGTGCTGAAATTATCAAGTCTCTAAGTCATCTGGAAGGTAGTGTAAAATTAACTCCAAAATTTGAGCCGAAGAAAGCAGCGAGAAGAAAGCGACCTGATAAAAACGTGGTAGAAGACACAAACTGAATGCTACTGATAGCTAGGCAGATCGCTGTGCCTTGTAACTGAAGTATGGATCCGATTCTCATTTACTGATTGGAAAAGCGGCAGATCTCTCATTCTTTAATCAGAGATATTTTTCCTGCTTATGTGCGTGTCAGCGCGACCGCACGCACAGCTTCAGTGCTATGCTTTCTCTTAATGCACACACACAGAGAGAGAGAGAGACACTCTGCTTAATGATGCGTCACTCATAGAGAACTGCGGCTTCGGCTGGATTCATCTGGTTCTACCTAGTTATCCTGCTGCTCGAATCCCCACCAAGCATGGGCTGCGTTCTTTTTCCGGACTTTCTGCCACTGGCTACTGCGCGCCGAAGAGCTGCAGTGGCCACCGTAGTTTCTCGTTGGAGACATGAGACTTTTGTAATGCGTGTGCAGTGCACACCTCAGTAAGTATAAATTGATTGGAAGTGGGAGTCTGATATTATACACTACTGGCCATTAAAATTGCTACACGAACAAGAAATGGACAAATATAATATACTAGCACTGACATGTGATAACATTTTCACGCAATTTGGGTGCATAGAACCTGAGAAACAATTACCCAGAACAACCACCTCTGGCCGCAATAACGGCCTTGATACTCCTGGGCATTGAATAAAACAGAGTTTGGACGGCGTGTACAGGTACAGCTGACCATGCAGCTTCAACACGATACCACAGTTCATCGAGAGTAGTGACTGGCGTATTGTGACGAGCCAGTTGCTCGGCCACCATTGACCAGACGTTTTCAGTTGGTGACAGATCTGGAGAATGTGCTGGCCAGGGCAGCAGTCGAACATTTTCTGTATCCAGAAAGGCCCGTACAGGACCTGCGACATGCGGTTGTGCATTATCCTGCTGAAATGTAGGGTTTCGCAGGGATCGGATGAAGGGTAGAGCCGCGGGTCGTAACACATCTGAAATATAACGTCCACTGTTCAAATTGGCGTCAATGCGAACAAGAGGTGACCGAGACGTGTAACCATTGGCACTCCATACCATCACGCCGAATAACGCTTTCAGTGTGGGTTCACCACGATGTCGCCAAACACGGATGCGACGATCATGATGATGTAAACAGAACCTGGATTCATCCAAAAAAATGACCTTTTGCCATTCGTGCACCCAGGTTCGTCGTTGAGTTCACCATCGCAGGCGCTCCTGTCTGTGATTCAGCGTCAAGGGTAACCGCAGCCACGGTCTCTGAGCTGATAGTCCATGCTGCTGCAAACGTCGTCGAACTGTTCGTGCAGATGGCTTTTGTCTTGCAAACGTCCCCATCTGTTGACTCAGGGATCGAGACGTGGTTGCACGATTCGTTACAGCCACGCGGAAAAGATGCCTGTCATCTCGACTGCTAGTGATACGAGGCCGTTGGGGTCCAGCACGGCGTTCCGTAGTACCCTCCTGAACCCACCGATTCCATATTCTGCTAACAGTCGTCGGATCTCGACCAACGCAATGTCGCGATACGATAAACCGCAATCGCGATGAGGTACAATAAGACCTTTATCAAACTCGGAAACGTGATGGTACGCATTTTTCCTCCTTACACGAGGCATCACAACAACGTTTCAGCAGGCAATGCCGGTCAACCGCTGTTTGTGTATGAGAAACCGGTTGGAAACTTTCCTTATGTTAGAACGTTGTAGGTATCGCCACCGTGAATGCTCTGAAAAGCTAATAATTTGCATATCATAGCATCTTCTTCCTTTCGGTTAAATTTCGCGTCTGTAGCACGTCATCTTAGTGGTGTAGCAATTTTAATGGCCAGTAGTGTACTATTCTCTCTTGCTGCTAAAAGAAAACACTGTAAGAACAGACGTGTCCCTAGCATCCGAATGGACGATTTGTTCACTTACACGGTCCAGTCACATTAATGTAACCACAGCCTATGTTCGAAGTCAACACGCAATAACCACTCACAGACAGCAGCACTTGCAGCGGAGCGTACGGAGGGCGGAAGGGGGTTGGGAGGACGACGCAGACAACAGTGCAGTTGTGACGCGGAAACGGAGCGATTATCTGACGTCCATAACCATTGCTCTTCGGCCCAACAGAAGAAGCATTTCCGAAAGGGCTACGTTTCTAGTTTTCTGCGCGCCGCCATGGTTATGGTATACATTGTATGGCAAAATGGCGCTATTGAAAACCGGCGCCCAGCCAACTGTGGTGCACTACTGGGCCATAAGTTGATTTGGGTTGCGTTGTTTGGGGGAAGAGACCAAACTGCGAGGTCATCGGTCTCATCGGATTAGAGAAGGAAGGTGAAGAAAGTCGACCGTGCCCTTTCCAAGGAACCATCCCGGCATTTGCCCGGAACGGTTTAGGGAAATCACGGGAAACCTAAATCAGGATGGCCGGACGCGGGATTGAACCGTCGTCCTCCAGAATGCGAGTCCAGTGTGTTAACCACTGCGCCACATCGCTCGGTCGGCCATAAGTGACAGGGTTGAACTACGGCTACGAAGATGTCTACTAGGGAACCGATCGCACAGATGAACCGAAGGGGGGACCAACAGTGTCCCCTCAACGACTGCTCAGCGAACGGTGCTGCGTATGGACCTCCGCAGAAGGCGCGTGGTTCATGCACCCATGGTGACTGCTGTTCATCGGTGACGAAGGCTTTGCACGCCCATACTGGATCTGGACGTCCACTGAGTGGTTCAAAATGGTTCAAATGGCTCTGAGCACTATGGGACTTAACTTCTGAGGTCATCAGTCCCCTAGAACTTAGAACTACTTAAACCTAACTAACCTAAGGACATCACACACATCCATGCCCGAAGCAGGATTCGAACCTGCGACCGTAGCGGTCGCGCGGTTCCAGACTGAAGCGCCTAGCACCGCTCGGCCACACTGACCGGCCCACTGGGTGGCACAGGTGGCCTTTTAAGACGAATCACGTTTTATGCTCCATCGGACAGACTGCTATTGGCATGTACACCTTGAAACGCGAACACCCTGCAACTATTGTCTGCAGGTTCCATGGCCGGAGGAGGTTTGGGGGAATGTTTTCGTGGCGTTCCCTGTATGATCTCGTCATTCCGGAAGTTAAACTCGATTAACACATGTTTGCATCTATCCTTGGGGACCAAGTCTTTCCGTATCTGCAGTTTGTTTTTCCTCGGCACGATAGCATCTTCCAACAGAACAGTGAAACGTGTCACACAGCTCGCATTGTACGTGCGTGCTTGGAAGAGCACAGTGCTGAGTCTACCCTACTCCTCTGCCCACCAATCTGTCAGGATTTAAACTCAACCGAGAATCAATGGGACCACCTCGGCTGGGCTGTATTCACCATGGATCCTCAACAGAGCTAGCCGCGGCACAGCTGACTCCACATCCTTTCGGTACCTTCCAGAACCTCCCTGACTCAGTTTCTGCAGCCTTCCGCACTGCAAAAAGGTGGTTGATCAGGCTACTGACTTGTGACTGGAGAGTGTCTGACTTCTGGTTGGGCGTGGAAGAAAACCAACATGAGATGTCCGTTTGACTACGTGGCTACACAACTTTATTTTCATGCGGCGTGTTCAGGAAATCCACATGCCAATATTTTGTAGCCAATGCAGTCTTTATCGCTGCGAATGTGGCGCTCGTAGGTTTCACTGTTTAAGGTAGAACATGTCATCACTTTCTTGTTTGTTTTACCTTAAAAATGAAGTAATTTTTTATTGTTGTTTCGAGTTTGACGCCGAATATTGAATTGATGCAGATCTCAAGGTCCGTCGCTTATCAGCTCTCATCGTCAACGACGTACAGCGTGTTCCAGAAATGTCGCTACAAACTTAGAGGAATTGTAGAGGGCGTCTTGAGGGAGAAAAGGAGAACAGTCATCCAATGACGTTACAGAGCGTCGAAGTCATAAGCGCCGGCGGCTGAAACAGGGCCACCCCTTCGGTAATGGCTTTGTACGCCGACGCACCGTAGGCGGAACGTCTCAAAAAAAAATTGTGTGAAATCTTATAGGACTTAACTGCTAAGGTCATCAGTCCCTAAGCTTACACACTACTTAACGTATATTGTCCTAAGGACAAACACACACACCCATGCCCGAGGGAGGACTCGAACCTCCGCCGGGATCAGCCGCACAGGCCATGACTGCAGCGCCTCAGACCGCTCGGCTAGTCCCGCGCGGCGGGAACGTCTCGCAATGTTGTTTTTCATTCAGTGATCGCGACTGATTCTCACGAACGGCAGTGGAGAAGACTGAGCTAGCTGCTGCAGAGACAGCCCTGGTCTCGTATGAATGCGGACGATGCTCTGTTGCCTTGGTGGATGACGGTTTGCAGCACAGGTTTCCAGATACAGTTTTTCTCCTGCATAGCGAAAAACATTGTAGACTTTAGAGAGTTCCAGAGGAAAATAAACTGCAGATTGAAACCCGTGTCGGAAATTGTTGTCCAGCAAGGCAACAGAGCATCGCATTCATAGGAGGCAAAACCTATCTACACAGCAGAAGCTCCATCTTCTCCACTGACGCTCGGTACCATCGTTGGATGACGTTTCCAGACACGGGTTTCTATCCTCGATTTGTTCCTCAAGACGTCAACTCCTCGAAGTTTGTTCCAACGGTTCTAGGACACCCTGTTTGTTACTAAAACAATGCTCATTCCCAGCTGCAGTTGCCTATCAAACAGCTACTAAGGGGAACGAAAATTTGATTTTCAATATTTCGTATAATTATTTATCGAATTTAAAATTTTAAAATGCTTTCTTAGAATCCACTCATCAAGATGTATAACCTTACATTAAAGATGTAACACAACTAGGTAAGTATTACAGTTAGAGACATGTGTATATGTCTTCAGGCAGCGTAACACACGGCTCGCAAATTTTACAGACTGTAATCATCCAGTATTTAAGAATTGGTGTTTAGAACGCATGAGTTTGGCAATATAACATCTAACTTTCGGAGAAATATCTTCTGCTCAATTCTGAAGATGGCAAGAGCCGACAATTCCGAGTATTGTCGTGCAGTCAGCTTAACAGGTCGTGCATCCAAGTTGCTGACAAGAATAATATACAGATGAATGGAAAAGAAAATTGAGGATGTGCTAGATGGTGATCAGTTTGGCTTTATGAAAGGGAAAGGTACCAGACAGGCGATTCCAACGTTGCGGTTGATAACGCAAGCAAGATAAAGAAAAGTCAAGATACGTTCATAGGATTTGTGGACCTGGAAAAAGCGTTAGACAGTGTAAAATGGTGCAAGATGTTCGAAATTCTGAGAAAAATGGGGATAAGCTATAGGGAGAGACGGGTAATATACAATATGTACAATAGCCAAGAGGGAATAATAAGAGTGGACGACCAAGAACGAAGTTCTCGGATTAAAAAGGGTGTAAGACAGGGATGCGGTCTTTCGCCCCTACTTTTCAATCTCTACATCGAAGAAGCAATGATGGAAATAAAACAAAGGTTCATGAGTGGAATTAAAATTGAAGGAGAAAGGATATCAGTCTTTCGCCCCTACTCTTCAATCTCTACATCGAAGAAGCAATGCTGGAAATAAAACAAAGGTTCATGAGTGGAATTAAAATTGAAGGAGAAAGGACATCAGTAATGGGATTCGCTGGTGACATTGCTATCTTGAGTGAAAGTGAAGAAGAATTACATGATCTGCTGAATGGAATGAACCATCTAATGAGTACAGAATAGGAGAGTTAATCGAAGAAAGACGAAAATAATGAGAAGTAGCAAAAATGGGAACTACGAGAAACTTATCATAAGTGGGGATCACTAAATAGACCAAATTAAGAAACTCTACTACCTGAGCAACAAAATAACCAATAACGGGCGGAGCAAGGAGAACATCAAAAGCGGACTGGCATTGGCAAACAGGGCATTCCCGGCCAAGAGAAGTCTGCTAGTATCAAACACAGGCCTTAATTTGAGGAAGCAATTTCTGAGATTGTAGGTTTGGAGCACAGCATTGTATGGCAGTGAAACGTGGACTGTGGGAAAACAGGAACAGAAGAGATTCGAAGCATTTGAGATGTGGTGCTACAGAAGAATGTTGAAAATTAAGTGGACTGATAAAGTGTGTAAAGATTGGGTTCTGGGGGACCTTCTGGGCATAATTGGCAGGGAAAGAAATGTATGGAAAACATTGACAAGAATGGACAGGATGGTAGCACATCTGGTAACACATCACGGAATAACTTCCATGGTACTAGATGGATCTGAGGAGGGTAAAAACTCCAGAGAACGATAGAGATTGGAATACATCCAGCAAAAATTGAGGAGGTAAGTTTCAAGTGGTACTCTGAGATGAAAAGGTTCGCACAGGAGAGGAATTCGTGGCGGGCCGCATCAAACCAGTCAGAAGATTTATGACCCAAAAATATGCAAGCGTAGAATAAATTTTCTTTCAGTTACGCGGGTCTCACTATCCTTACAGACCAAATTGCAAATTTCACTGTCCCTGCACCCTCAAAACAACAACAGGTGGCAGACTGTTGTGGCGGACGGTTGATGCTCTAGTGTGCCGTGAATCAGCATTCAAATTTCGCCCCTAGGCGCGAATTCTAAGCATATTCAGATGATGGACGAATTCATTATGAAGTAGTTTTGAATGAAATTTTCTGTTTTGTTAACTTTTGATGGCATGTATGTATTTCGTTCCTTGTTTTTCACCAAATAATTATTTACTGAGGTACTCTCCACATTTTGTATGAGCTTCTTTTCACGTGCCGCAGACTTACTTTTTTCAGACAAATAAAGTTAGACGAATACTTTTGGAACTCCCTGTACTCACACCACAGTTCCCACTCTTGATGACCATCTGCCGCTTTGCGGAGTGGGCAGGCTACCGATCTTGACTGTTTGCTAACTTACAGCAGCGTGAATCTTCAAATACTGTATTATAAAACATGAACTGAAGTGTGGCATAAATGCTGTAAGCACCATAGCTCGAATCGGTAAATTCCGTAGCCTCCCTCAGTATAGAAACCATGATCATCCCCTGTTAGGTATGCTTCATAAAATTAACGCTCTCGGCGTTGCACCGCTGGCAGCCCATTCTCGCCCTGACGGACGAAGAAATGCAATAATAATCATCAGTCCATCAACTTGGCAGGTGGAGAGACCGAAAGAGGAATTCGAATAATATAGTATTTTACATTATATGTTTTATAAATAACGTAATATTTATAATGGAATACTCTCTTTGAAACTGTGAAGGTAGCAAGGGTAAAATCCAAGGAGCGAAAGGCTATTTACAACATGTACAGAAACCAGACGGCAGCTATAAGAGTCGAGGAGCATGAAAGGGAAGCAATGGTTGAGAAGGTGTGAGTCAGGGGTTGTAGTCTATCCCCGACGTTAAACAATCTATAAAATGAGCAAGCTGTAAAGAAGAATTTGGAGTAGGAATTAAAGTCCAGGGATTTGCCGATAAAACTGTAATTCTTTCAGAAACAGCAAAGGATGTGGAAGAGCAGTTGAGCTGAATGGACAGTGACTTGAGAGGAGGATAGAAGATTAACATAAGCACAAGCAAAACAAGGGTAATGGAATGTCGGCGAATAAACTGGGGTGATGCTGAAGTATTAGATTAGGAAACGAGATTCTGAAAGTGATAGATGAGTTTTACTATTCGGGAAGCAAAATTCCTGATGATGGCGGAAGTAGAGAGGCTATAAAATATGGACAGCAAGAAAAGTGTTTCTGAAGAAGAGAAATTTGCTAACATCGAACGTATATTTAAACATCAGGAAGCCTTTTCTGAAAGTATTTCTGTGTAGTGTGGGCACTTATGGAAGTAAAACATGGACAATAAACAGTTTAGACAAGAAGCTTTTGAGATGAATACTGCTGAAGATTAAATGGGTAAATCACGTAACTAATGAGGAGATACCAAACAGAAGTGGGAGAAAAGAAATCTGTTGCACAACTTGACTAGAAGAAGGGATCGATTGGTTGGACACATTCAGAGACATCAAAGCATCACCGATTTAGCCCTGGAGGGAAATTTAGCGGGAGGGAGGGGAGGGTAAAAATCGTAGAGGGAGACCAAGATACGAAAGCATTAACGAGATTCAGAAGGATGTACGTTGCAGTAGTTATTCGGAAACCAAGTGCCTTGCACAGGATGGAGTAACATGGAGAGCTGCACAAAACCAGTCTTCGGACTAAAGATCACAACAACAGTATTTATGAAGTAGTGTTGAATTTGTAAACTATATCATTGTGTGTTTCAGAAACTATATTGAAAATATCCTAATTAACGTACTTATCACACAATCTGTACTGTATTTATCCTGCGGTCCCACTTATAGGGCGACACAAGTTTTCGAACGAACACAAATGAGTAGAGAGACACATGACTGCATGTATGGTTTATGCACCCGTCACACAGTCGTTGTGTTCATACTGTGCCTCACAAGTTGCAACATTCGCTCACAAATGTGGTGTACTCGTAAGCCTTCACAAGTAAAATGAGGCCTAAGGGAGGGAGGCAGCAGTCGAAGAGAGAAATGCTGTAATTAATCTCTACAAAAACATAATTCCATTTCTAAAATTGCCAGTGCAGTCAACAGAAGCAAAACTGCATGTTCATCATTCAGTGCTTCAGACAGACTAATTCTGTTGACAATAAGTCGAGATGAGGCGCTCCTTTTTAACTTACTACTAGAGGCAGGAGGCAAATCAAAAGTTGTGGAGCAGAATCCGGGAGTTATAGTATCTGAGATACGAGATTAGAGGAAGCCTTGAACAATATTCTGTCACCGAGGTTCACACAAGAATAGCTGAACGGGTTTTAATAAAATTTGCAAACCAGTAAGTGGTGAAAGCAACAGAGTTCTGGGGGTCACGATCTCTTGTCGAACGAGAGCAAATTCTCCTTCTACAGTGGTGACAGACGAGTTACAATGTGGAAGGTACCAAATATTGAGGGGAATCTAAGAATATGATAGCTGCAGTGAAACATGGAGGCAACAGTGTGGTGGTATGGGGCTGTCCGGCTTTATCAAGCGGTGGGGAAGTGGTGCTCACAGATGGGATCACGGACAAGTTTGCAAATAAGGAAAAAATGAAATGAGCGTATGGCATCGTTGGCCGGGAGGCCCTATTCGGGGAAGTTCGGCCGCCACGTGCAATTCTTATTTCATTCGACGCTACATTGTGCGACTTGCGCGCCGGTGATGAGGATGAAATGATGATGAGGACAACACAACACACCGTCCCCGACCGGAGAAGATCTCCATCCCGGCCGGGATTCGAACCCGGGCCCGCTTGCGCGGGAGGCGAGCACGTTACCACTTTTTTTAAAATCTGATTTTGTTCTATATTGTTCGTTGAATTTGTTCGTTGCGGACGTCCAATGACACTCGTTCAGTTTTTTCGTTGATCCGTTTACTCAGTTTTATTACAGAGGATAGCTAAACCCTCTGACCGAACGCGCTGAGCTACCGTGCCGGCTTACCACCCAGCTAAGCGAGCGGACGGCAAACAAGAGATCCTTGGAAACAATCTTAAGAGTAGTGCAGAGAGTCAGGTATTAGGAAACGATAATTATTTCCTGCAGCAGGTCAGTGATCGAAAACATACTATTGAAACTGTGAAACTTTGGATCGTGTGCAGTTCTCCTCACACTTTGAAGACACTGCCCTGACCACCAGATTTAAATCCTATAGAAAACATCTGGAATGTACTTGAAGAATGTGCTAGGCGTCATCACGTCAGAAGTAAGGACTACCTGAAAGAAGATCTTCAAACAGTGTGGAGGAGTAAGGGCTCTGCAGCCACAAAAAACATATACAGTTAATGTCCAAAAGACTAACGGCAGTAATTCATAGGAAGAGGTTCATAACCAATTAGTAGCCGTTCTGTGTTCGAATACTTATGTCCAGATGTAAACAAATTATTTTCTTTGTTTCTGGTAGTGGGAATATTTTTCAGTTGTCTTTCTTGAGACTGTATGCTTAGTAGAAGATTCAACTGTATTTTGTACCAGCTGCGTTTATGTCTACTTTCTTCGCATCACTATAGAAAAGAAAGAACTAGTAAACATTTTTATGTTCGGATACTTACGTCGGCCTCTGTAAATGCACATATCGAAGAATAGTATACGGTGTGTATTCCTTACACAACTTTTTGGCCCATCAGAACATACGCAAAGAATGGGGCCAATTACTTTAAACCCAGAGTTCAGTTGTGTCGGCGGACTGTATTGTAATGCATACAATGACACTGGCTCTCACAATTTTGAACAGTTGCTATGAACTAAAGTTGTAAGTTGTTTATGACCATGAAAAAGACTTTGTAAATAAAGGCATGTTGACAAAGGGGGAAAAATAGAGGAGCAGTAAAATTGTAGATGGCGTTCTGCATATATTTACAAACATATTAAAATATGTGGAAGGAAAACTGCGATAAAGAACAGAGCTTTGGGTTTGCCCGTGCAGCGCTGGCGCCCGGTGGTAGGTTGTTTACGGGATGCCTAATTTAGCTCCGTAATGTAAGGCCCGTGTTCGCCTCTGCCGTTAACGTGAAACAGAAGCCGCGCGGCGCGGCGCTGCGCGGTTGGTACGCCTGCTGTGCGGCAGGTGGCTGGACCCGCTGTGGTGTGGCTCTCGCGTGGGGGAACCCCCGGCGGCAAGGCAGCCGCAGTTCATTAGCGCGCGGCTTCCCGCTGCTCTTCACCTGTGCCTCTGCCGCTGACGCCAACAGCCCTCACACAGGCGCCCACTGTCGTTCTGCTGCGACACAAAACCATACAACGTTGTAAGGCCAGAAAGTGTAGAGCCGCCGATAAATATACAAAAAATAAGTTTGAAACTAAAACATATTAGGGAGTATTATCTTGAAGTAAGTAGCTATCTCAGTAAAAAGCTTTTAAACTCCAAAAACGTTACAGAAAAGGCGATTTTAGCTGAAAGACGGAAACATGAAAGGAAAAATAACATAGAAACTAAATATGCTGGAATAACATTGAATGTAGTCTGGTAAAACATCAGTAGTGATGCTCTTTCGTCTGACGTGAGAATAGCGTGGTACAACGTAGTCAATAATATCATCAACACTAATGAGCGTCTCTTTGTCATCAGTTTAAGTGAAACTAACCTCTGCAGCAAATGCAACCTCGTTGATAGTGTGCCTCATCGTTACACATGTGGAGATCGGATTATCAGCTAGAGGTGGACCAGGGAGATGGTTCAAATGGCTCTGAGCACTATGGGACTCAACATCTTAGGTCATAAGTCCCCTAGAACTTAGAAGTACTTAAACCTAACTAACCTAAGGACATCACATACACCCATGCCCGAGGCAGGATTTGAACCTGCGACCGTAGCAGTTCCGCGGTTCCGGACTGCAGCGCCAGAACCGCACGGCCACCGCGGCCGGCGGACCAGGGAGAAAATTGCTGAAATAACAAGAACTTCAGCAAACAAAATACCGACCAACTGTTTCTTCAGACCAGAAGAAAGTTACTACCCTCAGGCAAAAAATAACGCAGTTAATGGGCAAATAAACAAGTTACATTTTTAACAATATTGGAAGCGATGAACATATTGAATACAAGATGTATTCTTTCTTTCTTTCTTTCTTTCTTTCGCTGTGCCGTTTTTCCCGCGGATACGCAGGGTCGCCGTGGTTAATCGGATGTGGCAATGTTAGTTGAATGGGTGGCCGGATGCCCCTCCTGACGCCACCCCGTACCCCCTGGGAAGGAATTAGTGCACCCCAACTGTCTGTGACTAGTGTAATCCATGGAATAGTGCGAAAGTGTTCAGATGTCTGCGAGCCGTGTAGCTGAGGCGGGACGTGGGGACCAGCACCGTATTCACCTAGGGGAATGTGGAAAACCGCCTAAAAACCACATCCAGTCTGGCCGGCTCACCGGCCCTCGTCGTTAATCCGCCGGGCGGATTCGATCTGGGGCCGGCGCGCCTACCCGAGTCCAGGAAGCAGCGCGTTAGCGCGCTCGGCTAACCTGGCGGGTTTTGAATACAAGATGTACATGGAAAATCAATTCGAGAAAACACTTAAGTATCAGAATCGCAAAAAGAAATATGGTAACATGCTCCGAATTGTGTTCAACAGAGTGGGTATAGGTTAGGAACTGGATTCCTCGTGGAGAGGGGATGGATTGTGTCACGTTCCCGACCCTAACCTCACGTGCAAGCCACACATGAAAAATAAGTCAGTAGTACAGCAGATACAAGAATATGACGGCAAACATCTGGTGTCTGTTATAAAGGAAGATCGTGAACTCCCTAAGGATGCGTTTAGAAGACTGGAACTGACAAAAATAACAAGGCAGTGAAGGACTTTGCGATGTCGCTGTTCGAGACTTCTCTTCTGTCCATGTAATTTACGCTGGAAGGAACACACATCAAGGATTTACTGACTGATTAATTTGCGTCTGGGAAATGATGATGAGGAACCTCAGGCTGCAGAAGAAGAAAATGTGCATGTTGATCTGCCACCAGTTGAAGGTGACAGTGAAAGTCCTAAACTGTGCTACAGCTAAACACTGAATATCATTCGTTACTCTTTGAATGCTGTTATTTATGACTGCAATTATCTTTCACCTTATTTATGTCATTTCATTGTAAGCTAGCCATTTTTGTTACTGTTCTTGTGGAATAAAAAAACTTGTTAGACAAAAAAAGAAACACTGCGAACACTAGTCCCACTAGGAAATGACGACTTACTCAGAAGACCGAGCAGCTCCTCTGTAACAATCAATACAGATTACACACTCACCGTTAGCGACGTTCCGATGTCGATGTTACTAATACAAGTAAGTATAGATAATTTCGCCTCGATACTGATGACGATGACTACGGTATTAATGATTTCAAAATTTAAGTAAAGCATTGAAATGAATCGAAACAAGAAAAAAGGATGAAAGTTCAAAGCCATGCTGACCACTAAGACTGTAACTGGAAGTATGGCGCTTCGTATCCAAAATGAGGCCGTGTACGTGGCAGCATTAACGCTAGATTGAGCTCCCTGCTCACATCACTTATACATGCCACCTCTCTGGCAGCCAATTAGGCCTTACAGCTACTTAGTAGTAGAAACTTTAGCACACAGGAATAGCTCCTGCAACATAAAAGCTGTTAATCACTTACAACACAAGGAAACCTGGAATGAGCATATAATCTTTTAATACTCAAAACCATCAGTGCTTGGCATAATTAACTGATGCTTATTTCATTTAAGGTCAAACCATGAATTTAAGTTACCAAGAATGTTTATTAATTAATATGAAAAGGAGCCCAGAATTATGCACAATGCTCAATTTAATCGCCAGAAGCACCTTATGCATACCAGAGCTTTGATCAACAGTTGCAGCGGATAGCTTAGCAATTACAAATAACACGTCGGCAATAGCCAACTGCTGACACCACAGTTCACTACCCAAAGTTAATTTCCAACGGTAACAACTAGCAAATTTGAATATTGTTAAATAGCACCTAAATCATTTGGCGCATCGTTCCCTTTAAAATTAATGAATAGTCCTTAGATCACTTTGAGGCCCATCCAAAGCTGGCCGCGTTCCACTCACTATCGACAATAGCTTGTTCCACAAGCTGCACCCGAGAGGTGGGTTCATTCGGTGCTGAGATAACACACGCTGACTGCAGACACGCAGACTGCGTACTTCCGTTCCATCCGGCAGTGCCAAGCACCGGCGCATAACAACCGCGATCCCACACAGGACACAACACACAGGTCCACGGCGTACTGCTATACTCTGTTCATCATAAGAATAAACAAAAAAATGTTCAAATGCATGTGAAATCTTATGGGACTTAACTGCTAAGGTCATCAGTCCCTAAGCTTACACACTACTTAACCTAAATTATCCTAAAGACAAACGCACACACCCGTGCCCGAGGGAGGACTCGAACCTCCGCCGGGACCAGCCGCACAGTCCATGACTGCAGCGCCTTAGACCGCTAGGCAAGAATAAACCTGATGTAAACATTACGCCATGTATTCATCCGCATTTGCTTGAATCTCATTGGATTTCGTTTTACGTGGAGCGGAAGCTAAGCTGTGTCCAGTACAGTGAAGTACGATCCTAAGGTTACGCATTTATGCTGTGTTACACCCACATGGACTGAGCGATAATGAGGGACAAGAGCTTTACCAGCGCATTAAACTTGGCCGGCATTGTCCAGCCAGATGGTCCAAATAACATGCAAAGATGTGAGCAGTTGCAGTTCAGACATAAAAAGAAAGGCGCAAAGAACCAATATAGCTTCGAATGTGGAAATTTGTGGTAAGGTCTTAAGGGACCAAACTGCTGAGGTTATCAGTCCCTAAGCTTACGCACTATGTTGTGGATTGGCAGGAGCCAACCCACGGAGTTTGGAGGAAGCCGAAAGGCACGCGTTTAAGCTCACGCAGGCTGGCGTGAGGTCTGGAACAGGACAAGGGATTCAGACTTCAGAAAAGAGGTGGTACTTGGTGGAGTACTTAACTTTAATCCATCAATGTTGAACGTAGCTTTTGTCTGTACATTATTTACAATATCAATAGCAACTGAACATGGCGCCTTGCTAGGTCGTAGCAAATGACATAGCTGAAGGCTATGCTAACTATCGTCTCGGCAAATGAGAACGTATTTTGTCAGTGAACCATCGCTAGCAAAGTCGGTTGTACAACTGGGGCGAGTGCTAGGAAGTCTCTCTAGACCTGCCGTGTGGCGGCGCTCGGTCTGCAATCACTGATAGTGGCGACACGCGGGTCCGACGTATACTAACGGACCGCGGCCGATTTAAAGGCTACCACCTAGCAAGTGTGGTGTCTGGCGGTGACACCACACACTACTTAATGTAACTTAAACTACCTTACGCTAAGGACAGCACACACACCCATGCCTGAGAGAGGACTCGAACCTCCGAGGGGGGGAGTCGCGCAGACCGTGACAAGGCGGCCTAGAACGCGCGGCTACCCAGCGCGGCGCTTCGAATGTCGTTTAATCTTTAAAGAGAATGAAAATTCGACAAGTCAGTTCTCCGAAGTGGCGTCAAATTTAAAAGACTTGCTCTGGGTGGCGAAAATACCTAGACGGGATCATCTCTTTGATTTCAGTGTCTTGAAACTGACCGTCACATGCTTTTGAGCTGTATGTGCAGTGCCTACTCTCGACGAAAACCGCACCGCATTGTTGTAATTCAGTTGCACCTATTAAAATGCAGAACGAAAAACTCATTTTGTTGCTGTACTATCGCACATTGGGTAACATGCGATTTAACGAGCGAGCGAAAGGGAGATCTTATCACCACTCTTTTAACGAATTTGAAAGCAATATTTTATCTGAAGATCCTAAAAATAACCCCAAAAAATTTTGGTCGTACGTAAAATCTATTAAAATCTCTGAACGCTACAAATAATCCAATACCTTCTCTTGCTAACAGTACGGGTAATGTAACTGATGGTGATAAACAACAGGCCGAAATTCTAAACCTAGCTTCCAAAAACTCGTTTACGATGCAGGACTACAGCACCATTCCCCCTTTCAATTATCGAACAAACGAAAGAATGGCTGACATAGTGTTTAGTGTATCTGGGATTGTGAAACAGTTAAGATCCGGCGGAAAGTTCCACGGGACTGGAAGAAGGCCCAGGTCATAGCAATCTATAAAAAGGGTAGGAAATCGGATGCACATAATTACCGGCCAATTTCACTGACATCGAATTGGTGGTGTAATGACTGGTGGTTATCTCTGAATATTAGTAAGTGTAACCTACTGCGTATAACAAGCCGAAAATCCCCATTAATGTATGAGTACAAAATAAATGATCAGTCTTTGGAAGCCGTAACATCAGTCAAGTATCTGGGTGTGACTATTCGAAATGATCTCAAATGGAATGATCAAATTACCCAAGTAACGGGTAAGGCGAACTCTAGATTGCGGTTTATTGGTAGAATCCTGAAGCAATGCAGTCCTTCACCAAAGGAAATAGCTTACAATACGTTAGTTCGTCCAGTCTTAGAGTATTGTTCGTCTGTATGGGACCCTTACCAGTTGGGTCTGATTCAAGAAATTGAGAAGATCCAAAGAAGAGCGGCAAATTTCGTGACTGGTACATTTAGCCATCGCGAGAGTGTTACAAATCTCATAGAAAGTTTGAAGTGGGACACACTTGCAGATAGACGACGCGCTAAAGAGAAGGGGCTGCTCACTATCTCCGAGGATGTAGAGCGTATGTTATTACCACCAACTTTCAAATCGTTCAATGATCATCATTCAAAGATAAGGGAAATAAGAGCTCGTACTGAGGCGTTCAGACAGTCGTTTTTCCCTCGTATAAGGGGGGGGGGGGGGAATATGATTTTGGCGCGAATTGTGCCCTCCGCCACATACCGCTTGGTGGCTAGCGGAGTATATGTGTAGATGTAGAACCGACAACTTAACAACTGGCTTGAAGGTAAGCTGTTAGCTTCGATGCGTAAGTTAAAAATTTACCCCAACTTCCTACCTTTATTCATGTAGAAGATATAGTCTCGTAAAATCAGACAGACCTTTATGGAACACCCTGTGTATGTTGAAGCAAGACTAACATGACACCACCAAGCTGCATTGGTAGAGTTCCTGTGATGACTCGGGCTACACGTGCTGGCCTCCCTGGCACTGCGCCAAATATTTGGCGTTCTGCGTGGACTGTTCTTTATAGCGAGGCTCCGCTCCTCCGTCGACAGAACAGAGGTTTGCGGGGTGCTTCATTCCCAGTGAACCGCAAGGATGGACCATTGTTCAGCTCGGATCTTTATTGCTCCACCAGTTTTGACGATACCCTTCCTCACTGGGCATTTACATACAATTCCGTTTGCCGGGATCGCTTTCCTGTGCTACTGCACTTCTCAGACGTGATATATTTAAGCGAAAGAAACCTGATGAGTTAAATCGAGCAACCAATGCTCTCAAGCTTCAGATATATTGACTCTTTGCGGTGCCTTTGTCCATACATGGCGCACGAACCTTTCGGATATAACCGAAACGAATGGGCCGCGAATCAGATGTGACGTGCATGCAGAGACAAACAAATGATTACAATTTCAGGAAAATTTGGTGATCTATTCAAGAGAAAGAGATTCACAAATTGAGGAAGTCAATAACACGATGCTGCACTTCTGGCCCTCCTGAGGGATAGGCTACCAAATTCTGTCCAATTGGTACGGTAGATCTTCAAATTCCGAGCTGGGAGAGAACTACATACGAGGGGCGTTTGAAAAGTCCGTGCAAAAATAAAAACAACTTACGTGTTTGGGGTAAACCTTTCTTATTTTTCGACATTGTCTCCTTTTAGACTTATACACTTCGTCCAACGCTATTCTAATTTGTTAATCCTCATTTGAATAAAATCTTTATTCCGCCAGCCATTTCTTCAAATTGGGGAACAAATAGTAGTCCGAGGGAGCAAAGTCTGGAGAATAGGGAGGATGTGAAACGAGTTTGAATCCTACTTCCATTAATTTTGTGACAACAACTGCTGAGGTGTGTGCTGGTGCATTGTCGTGATGGAAAAGACTTTATTGCGGCCCAATCGCCGGTATTTTTCTTACAGCTCGGTTTTCAAACGCTCCAATAACGATGAATAATATTCAGCTGTAATAGTTTTATCCTTTTTCCAGATAGTCGATGAGGATTATCCCTTGCGAATCCCAAAAGACAGACGCCATAACTTTTCCGGCCGAAGGAGTGGTCTTCGCCTTTTATGGTGCTAATTCTCTCTTGGTAACGCATTGTTTAAATTGTTGTTTGGTCTCAGGAGTATAGTGATGTATCCATGCCGGCCGGTGTGGCCGTGCGGTTCTAGGCGCTACAGTCTGGAACCAAGCGACCGCTCCGGTCGCAGGTTCGAATCCTGCCTCGGGCATGGATATGTGTGATGTCCTTAGGTTAGTTAGGTTTAATTAGTTCTAAGTTCTAGGCGATTGATGACCTCAGAAGTTAAGTCGCATAGTGTTCAGAGCCATTTGAACCATTTTTTTTATGTATCCATGTTTCATCCACGGTACCGAAACGATGCCTAAAGTCCTGCGGATTCTTCCTGAACAGCTGCAAACCATCCTTGCAACACTTCACACGATTCCGTTTTTGGCCAGGCATGAATAACTGCGGAACCCATCTTGCGGGTAGCTTTCCCATGTCCAAATGTTTATGCAATATATTATGTACCCGTTCATTCGAGATGCCCACAGCACTAGCAATCTCACGCACCTTAACTCTTCTGTCATCCATCACTATATCATGGATTTTGTTAATGATTTCTAGAGTCGTAACCTCCACAGGGCGTCCAGAACGTTCAGCATCACTTGTGCTCATATGGCCACTCCGAAACTTTTGTAACCACTTATTAACTGTTCTGATCGAAGGTGCAGAGCCACCGTAATGTTTACCAAGCCTCTTCTTAGTCTCCCGAGGCGTTTTACCTTTCATAAAGTAATGTTTAATCAGCGCACGAAATTATTTTTCGTCTATTTTTTGACAATTACTCGACTTCCTTGATTCACACGAATGCCAAACAGAAAGAAATAAATCAATATGGTTGAAACTTAGTGTGCGTTCTTTCCAAAGATGCTACTAACTAAACATGACCTCGATACGCGTCGGTGGTGCCATCTCTCGGACTTTGCACGGACTTTTCAAACGCCCCTCGTACAGTTCTCCAAACGTTCTCAATTGGGAAGAGATCCGGCGATGTTGCTAGCCAAGGTAGTGTTTTGGGTATCACGAAGAAAAGCAGTAGAAACTCGCTCCGTGTGCGGGCAGGCATTATGTTGCTGAAATGTAAGTTTATGATGGCTCGCCATGAAGGGCAACAAAACGGGGCGTAGAATATCGTCGATATTCTGCTGCGTTGTAAGGGTACCGCAGACGACAACTAAAGGCACTCTGTTATGAAAAGAAATGGCACCTCAGATCAGTGGTTATTGGGCAGTATGGTGGGCCAAAGTCAGGTTGGTATTCCACCTCTGTCCAGGGCATCTGGAGACACTTCTTCGGCATGGAATCTCATTGATTGGAGTAGAACTGTCCTCAGGGATGAGTCCTGCTTCGTACTGAGCCCCGATGACCAGTGAATACCTGAATAGCGGTGGGGTACCAGCCTGACCAGGAGTGATGGTCTGGGGTGACATTTCTTTTCATAGCAGGACCCCTTTGGTTGTCATCCGTGGTACTTTTACGGCACAGTGGTACGTCGACGGTATTGTACGCCCCATTTTGTTGCCCTTCATGGCAAGCAATCCTGGGCTTGCGTTTCAACAAGATAATGATGCCCACACACGACGAGAGTTTCTACTGCTTGTCTTCGATTCTTGCCAAACCCTGTCTTGGTCAGCAAAGTCGTCGAGTCTCTCCCCAATTAAAGCGTTTCGAGCATTATGGGCAGGATCCTCCAACCATCTCGGGATTTTGACGCTCTAACGCACACATTGAACAGAATTTGGGACAATACCCCTCAAGAAGATATCCAGCAACTGTATCAATGTATTGCAAGCCAAATAACTGCTTGCATAAGGACCAGATGTGGAGCAGCGCGTTATTGGCGTACTCAGTTTGTGAAGCTCTTTCTATTGAATAAATTACTCAATTTTCTTGAAATTGTAATCATTTTTTTGTTTGTTTTTACATGTACATCACATCTACCTATTTCCGTCCCATTCGTGATGCGTCGTGTATTTTTTTCTTTTTTTGTTTAGACTGTATGTCTTACAGACATACTCCGCCACTGCAGGCAGCGATCCTCACTTTGAAGTGTGCAGGTTGCAGAGCTTTGTTGTTCTCTTCTTATTTTAATTATTAGTAACGTGCTTTTCTTTCTTTCTCATTCTTTGTTTTCTGTACGTGTGGCTTCGTGGGCAGGTCTGAATACGGGTTCGATCCCTAGTTGTGAATGAGGATGCAGAATTCATCTTTTTTGCAGATGACAAGGATTATTGTCAAGCTAAGAAAAGAAGCAATGACTGTTGACAAGGAAAAGAGGTTTTTATTGAAGTAATTAACTGTTTTTGTGCGATTGGACTTGATTTAACATTTGATGAAAGGGAACCACAGCTCATCCAGTTTTGTTTTATCAAGAATACCCTACCGTCTATTAATGGACTGTGTCAACAAAGACTAATAAAAGAGGTAGAAAGTTCTAAGGATCTGAGTGTGCATATTGATAGAAACTTAGACTGGAAAACTATAGACTGATGACCTCAGATGTTAAGTCCCATCGTGCTCAGGGCCATTTGGAAAACCATATACATTACTAGACCTGGTAAAAGGTTTAGGTCAAGCTAGTTTTGCCGAAAGACTAGATGATAAAATTTGGAAATATAAATCGGTAACTCATTCACTGACATCATACAGTATAGTATTTTGCAATACTTAAGCAAAATGTATACATTATTACAAAAGAGACTAGACTTACGCGTAAGGTTGGCACACGTACATCTAAAAGGCAACTGGAAATATTAACCACAGTCTCACAGGACATTTATTATCAACAGTCTTTTGTAGTTTGAGAGTGATGGAGATATTGACAAATACAATACTGGGTGTTTCAAACAGGACTTCACAACTTCAAAAATTGATATAAATTTATCGAAAGAAGATATGGAGCGGGGTTTAGTGTTATTTTGTTGTGAAAGACATCAATTCTTTTACTTTAAATTAAAGAGGTTGTATGTTGCTTCCATTGGTTATGCTGCACACATCCCATCGGAAGTCAATTTCTTTCAAAACTTGCTGTAGCACTGCAGGTGTAACTTGCCCAGTGGCTGCATAAATTCTTGCTCTTAGTTCAAGTAGAGAAGCCGGCACAGGAGGTACAAACACCATATATTTGATGAAGCCCCATAAAAAAATCGAGTGGTGTCAGGTATGGGGAACGTGGGGATCACGTAATCGGCGCATCACGGCCCATTCATTGTTCTGGAAAGCGGTCACTAAGAAAATTCCGGACGTCAGCCAGATAGTGAGGTGGTGCACCATCTTACATGAAGTAAACATCTCGTTCTTGGTCATCCTCGTCTATCTGTGGTATCAAAAATTGTTGTAACACTATCCCGTTGATGATTCTCTCACGGAAAAAAAGGGACCGTACACTTTGTTCTTGCTCAGTGCACAAAAAACGTTCAGTTTAATGCTATCACGAACATGTTGCAATGTTTGATGTGGATTTTCACTGCCCCAAATCCTAAAGTTCTGCCACTTAAGTGAAAAGTCGACTCGTCAGAAATGATGAGTTAGTCCCAGAAACGTTCATCCTCACGTAATCGATTTAACATATCCTCCAAGAAGTTCTTGCGAGCAATTTTACCTGTGTCTTTTATTGCTTGTACGATCGTCAGTCTGTACGGTTTCAAATGCGAACTATTTTCCAAATCAAACCAAACAGTCGTATGTGGGATTTGCAGTTCGCGAGATGCACGCCGGGTCGATTTCGTAGGACTGTTGACGAAACGTTGTCTCACTCGCTAAACGATGTCGTCAGATGTGCTTGGACGACCTGATGATTTCCTATGTCTTACCGAGCACCTTGTTTCTACAAAACATTTATGCTACTCATAAACTGTAGGCCTACTAGGAGGATCTTTAGCGTATTCGGTACGGAAATTACGATGAACTTTGTCGCCGACTTCGATTGTTCAAACCTCGGGTCCTGTGAAGGCAGCCATTTTTGACCCAGTTATAAATTCACTCTTACACGGAAGATTACAGCAACCAGCCACTTTTTACAATGGTATTTATTTATTTAAACAGCTCCGTTACCGGTTTCGAACCGACATGTTTATCTTCAGACGGCTAGCTCTCGTTTTGCATTAGATTTCGCCTTTTGTTTCCCCACCTGACGAAACTTCCTCGGGGTAGTGGTGCCCTACAACCAAAACAAGATGCGAGACAACGTCTTTTTAACTCTGCCTATAAAAGGATGAAATTCACAGCTATAAAACTCGTTGACAAGCTGCCAATGGAAATAATTATGTCGGTCTGATAGCACAAGTGCTTACAGGTTACTGTTACCATTGTGAGCCACGTCGTTAATATATAGTTCTAGTTAACCGGCAATGTTTGGCAACTGCTAAATATGTGCAGGAATTGGCTGTACGTTCTAATCTCCACCTCTACCCCTCTCTTCATCCATCACCTATTCCCCCTGTCTTTGTCCTTCTCCTCCTCCTCTCTCCGTTCTCTGTGCATCGCCTCCTCCTCCCTCTCTCTCTCGTCCCACCACCCCACCCCCCCCACCCCCAATCCCTTCGTTATGTTTATCTCCTCCTTCCCTCCATGTTCATTTCTGTCCACATCTCTGTCCACCTCCTCTCCCTCCATCGCCTTTTTCCGAGTTTGAGTCCTGTTTATCGGTGTTGCGGACCAAACATTGATAGGAGACTGAAGTCTGTTAAATGAATGGGTGAATCAGCTATGATTATTCATATACTGGGTATGAGAGAGGCCTCTCTGGCTACTGGATCCATGACGACACTAGCTTCATCGACAGTATATCGCGCCGGCCGGAGTGGCCGAGCGGTTCTACGCACTACAGTCTGGAACCGCGCGGCCGCTACGATCGCAGGTTCGAATCCTGCCTCGGGCATGGGTGCGTGTGATGTCCTTAGGTTAGTTAGGTTTAAGTAGTTCTAAGTTCTAGGGGACTGATGACCTCAGAAGTTAAGTCCCATAGTGCTCAGAGCCATTTTTAGACAGCATTTCGCGTGGTTTTAATCTACAAGCTGGTAGGATTACAAAGTTTCAGATGGTTTAGACTCCGTAGTATTTTCGTAACAAAAGCCGATAAGCCAAAGAGACAACTTTCTGTTTCAGTGGAATGAAACGAAACAGCACATTTTTGCGATGCAAATTTTTTTAAAATTATGTGTAAGTAGAACGATCAAGAACTTTTCGTGATTTTTGCTAAGATCATTTCATCCTTAAATATTGTTCAAAATGTTCAAATGTGTGCGAAATCCCAGGAGACCAAACTGCTGAGGTCATCGGTCCCTAGACTTACACACTACTTAAACTAACAGCAAGACACACATATCTATGCCCGAGGAGGACTCTAACCACCGGCGGGAGAGGCCGCGCAATCCCCGACAAGGCGCCTCAAACCGCGCGCACCTTAAATATTACATATATTTTTATACACAACATATTCTTAAGAAATATGTGGCCTCTGTCCGTCCGAACATTTAGTAAAGAGCATTGTGAAAATTTGAAGTAAATCGGTCAAGAACTTCTCGAGATTTTTGGTAACAACATTAAACTATGCCTTGTCTTTATATAGTAGTACGGATGAACAACAAAGGTCCTTACACAAATCCCTGTGGCTCGTCTGATGGTACTCCTACATCTGTCAATGACTTGTCGCTATATAATGCTCACACAACTGCAATCATTTCTCATCTCATTACTACACTACTGGCCATTAAAATTGCTACACCACGAAGATGACGTGCTACAGATGCGAAATTTAAACGACAGGAAGAAGATTCTGTTGTATGCAAATGATTAGCTTTTCAGAGCTTTCACACGAGGTTTGCGCCGGTGGCGACACCTACAACGTGCTGACATGGGAAAGTATCCAACCGATTTCTCATACACAAACAGCAGTTGACCGGCGTTGCCTGGTGAAACTTTGTTGTGATGCCCCGTGTAAGGAGGAGAAATGCATACCATCACGTTTCCGACATTGATAAAGGTCAGATTGTAGCTTATCGCGATTGCGGTTTATCGTATCGCGACATTGCTGCTCGCGTTGGTCGATATCCAATGTCTGTTAGCAGAATATGGAATCGGTGGATTCAGAAGGGTAATACGGAACGCCGTGCTGGATCCTCGTATCACTAGCAGTCGATATGACAGGCATCTTATCCGCATGGCTGTAACGGATCGTGGAGCCACGTCTCGATCCCCGAGTCAACAGATGGGGACGTTTGCAAGAAAACAACCATCAGTACGAACAGCAGCATGGACTATCAGCTCGGAGACCATGGCTGCGGTTACCATTGACGTTACATCACAGACAGGAGCGCCTGCGATGGTGTACTCGTCGACGAACCTGGGTGCACGAATGGCAAAAAGTCATTTTTCGGACAAATCCAAGTTCTGTTTACAGCATGGTTGCATCCGTGTTTGGCGACATCGCGGTGAACGCACACTGGAAGCGTGTATTCGTCATCGCCGTACTGGCGTATCACTCGGCGTAATGGTATGGGGTGCCATTGGTTACACGTGTCGGTCACCTCTTGTTCGCATTGACGGCACTTTGAACAGTGGACGTTACATTTCAGATGTGTTATGACCCGTGGCTCTACCCTTCATTCGATCCCTGCGAAACCCTACATTTCAGCAGGATAATGCACAACCGCATGTCGCAGGTCCTGTACGGGCCTTTCTGGATACAGAAAACGTTTGACTGCTGCCCTGGCCAGCACATTCTCCAGATCTCTCACCAATTGAAAACGTCTGGTCAATGGTGGCCGAGCTATTGGCTCGTCACAATACTCTCGATGAACTGTGGTATCGTGCTGAAGCTGCATGGGCAGCTGTACCTGCACACGCCATCCATGCTCTGTCTGACTCAATGCCCAGGCGTATCAAGGCCGTTATTACGGCCAGAGGTGGTTCTTCCGGGTACTGATTTCTCAGGATCAATGCACCCAAATTGCGTGAAAATGTAATCACATGTCAGTTCTAGTATAATATATTTGTCCAATGAATACCCGTTTATCATCTGCATTTGTTCTTTCTTGGTGTAGCAATTTTAATGGGCAGTAGTGTAACTGCAAGCGACACTTCGCCTGTCGCCAGGGCGGAACTCAGACCGGCGATTTACGAGATAAGAGACGCTACCGCCATTTTTGTTATTCACTGGCTCGAAGTATGTGCTCTTGCGCTGTGTCAGACGGAGGCAGAAGGTTCACGGCAAGCAAACTGCGTGTTGCGCAGCGGCCCGGAACAAACTGCGTGAACAGATAATGCGTCGTTGTCGCTGCTTCGCTGACATCTGAATCTCGGAGCGGAATGCGCCGGCGAAGCTGCTCTGTGAACGCCAGCCAGGTCTCGCGCTTGGATGGTTACCAGCTGGGAGGAGCTGACGCGGGCGAGCTCCCTGTGTTCGTAGCAGGCGTAACAATTGTGGATGCACGCCGCACAGACCCTGCCCCTCCTTGTACAGTATGTGATGCAGGCCAACGTGCGCTCGTAACAACATCCACGAATACAGTGTCCCATTTATTCTTGACCGATACTTCTTTATCTAGAAGCAAAATAAATGATGTACTAAGCAAATATTGTTTAGCTATTCGAGGACGTTAACCAGCATCGTAGCCTTTTTTGTAAGTTTGTGTATGACGCAGTACGCGTTTATCCAGTTTCTGCTGCACGCTGATTTCATTAGTTCATTATTTACGTACGACCAGTCATGTTTCGAGCATTGTATCATTTTCAAGAGTTCCAGAAATATACCGGGTGATCAAAAAGTCAGTATAAATTTGAAAACTTAAACCACAGAATAATTTAGATAGAGAGGTAAAAATTGACACACATGCTTGGAATTACATTGGGTTTTATTAGAACCACCCCATATTGCGAGACGCATGGAAGATCTCTGGTGATGATCGTGTGCCCAGCCGCCAGTTTCGTCATGCTTGGCCTCCCAGGTCCCCAGACCTCAGTCCGTGCGATTATTGGTTTTGGGGTTACCTGAAGTCGTAAGTGTATCGTGATCGACCGACATCTCTATGGATGCTGAAAGACAACATCCGACGCCAATGCCTCACCATAACTCCGGACATGCTTTACAGTGCGGTTCACAACATTATTCCTCGACTACAGCTATTGTTGAGGAATGGTGGTGGACATATTGAGCATTTCCTGTAAAGAACATCATCTTTGCTTTGTCTTACTTTGTTATGCTAATTATTGCTATTCTGATCAGATGAAGCGCCATCTGTTGTACATTTTTTGAACTTTTGTCTTTTTTCGATTCTAATAAAACTCCATGTCATTCCAAGCATGTGTGTCAATTTGTACCTCTCTATCTACATTATTCCGTGATTTATTCAGTTTCCAAAAATATTCTGACTTTTTGATCACCCGGTAAATGATGGTACAATTTTTTTATGACGTTATAAAACAGGGCCGGCCATGGAGTGCCGGACTTCACGCGGGCAAGTTGTACGGGCCATGTGCAGGCCAAAATCGTTGCCTGTCTCTGTTTTGCTCGTTCCATCCTGGAAGTACTAGACAGAGCACGACATTTCATTTACACAGTATAACGGCGCAGCGTTTTCGGAGGCGCAATTCTCTTCAGTTCCGCAGAATCGTGGTGCCAGTGCTGTTTACCATTCGCTATTTGGAGGACGTTCTCAGGTCCAGTGGCTGTTTGCACAAAAAGAGGCAGTTGTGCAATCTATCATCACAAGCCTTTTAAAACGAATGGGAATGACGCAAGAGAGGGACGAGAATTCTCAGTATCTGTTATGCCGTTGATAAGTGACGGGTACAACAAATTTGCTATGGAACGATATTGCAATACCATGCAGAAAGAATTTAAAGTTTTAGCCGACAGTAAAGAGCAAAAAAATTACAATAATCGACAAATGAGATACTAGGTGGGTTTTTTAAGTAAGTACCGTTTTGAAATTAAAAAAGACCTGCTAAGATATCTCAATAATTTTATTTTTACATGAAAGGCGCAAATGGCTCTGAGCACTATGGGACTCAACTGCTGAGGTCATTAGTCCCCTTAGAACTAGTTAAACCTAAGGACATCACAAACATCCATGCCCGAGGCAGGATTCGAACCTGCGACCGTAGCGGTCTTGCAGTTCCAGACTGCAGCGCCTTTAACTGCACGGCCACTTCGGCCGGCTTTACATGAAAGCCTGAACCTTAATCTACGCACTGACGCCATTACAGTCTGATTCTTCTTTACGTTGTATACTAAGTGTTTCAGATGCCTCCGATAATCGTGAGTCCCGCCGAGTGTGAAGTACGGGCTGTTATAAGGTTTCTTACTGCTAAAGGCCTAAAAGCGATCTGTGCAGTTTACGGAAAAAACATCATGAGTGATGAAATGGTAAGAAAGTGGGTGAGAGCATTTAAAGATGGCCGCACAAATATGCATTATGAACAACGCAGTGGGCGTCCTTTGGTCGTTAATGAAAGTTTGGTGCATGTAGTGGACAATAAGGTGAGAGTAAACAGATGCTTTACCATTTCCTCATTGCGGGATGACTTTTCTAATGTTTCTCGTAGTGTTTTGTATGGCATTGTGACTGAGTACTTGAATTACCGAAAATTGTGGGAACGTTGGGTACCGAAAATGTTGGCGGATGTGCACAAAACCAAACGTTTAGACAGTGCACTGACTTTCCTTGAGCGGTAATACAACGCCGGTGATTATTTCTTAAGCCAAATTGTTACGGGTGATGAAACATGGATGGCCTACGTCACATCAGAATCAAAGCAACAGTCCATGGAAGTTGAGCAAGGGCATCGTTTTGCTCCGAGACAATACCCGTCCGCATGTGGCAAATCAGACCAAATATCTCATCACATCTTTTCGATGGGAAACACTAGATCATCCTCAGTACAGTCCCGATCTTGCACCCAGTGACTACGATCTGTTCCTTGAAGAAACACCTGGGCGGTCAGCGGCTTCGAGACGAGTGGTTAACAAGTCAGGCGGCAGACTTCTGTGAGAAGGGTATTCAAAAACTGGTACAACGTTATGACAAATGCCTCAATATTAACGGAAATTATGCAGAAAAGTACATTAAGGTACAGGCTTTCATGTAAAAATAAAATTATTGAGATATCTAAGCATGTTTTTTTTTTAAATTTCAAAACGGTTCTTACTTAAAAAACACGCCTCGTACATTGGTCAGCCATCAAGAAGCATTTTGTGCTAAATTTGCAGGCATGCACCACGAGAAGAAACTGGTGCTATAAATAGTAACATTTCTTAAGTCGCGCGCGTTATTTCACAGTCTTTTGCAACAGCTTGCGATGGAAATGAACGAAGAGTTTGGAGACTATATATATTAGTTCAAAGTACGTTGGCTAATTCAAGGAACATGCGTGGAACGAGTTTTAGATTTAAAACTCGCTATTGATGAATTTACGAAGGAAAAAAGAGGGCAAAAACGAAAATTAGAAGAACTAGAGTATATTGCAAACCTCGCATTTTAAATGGATTTAACAAAAGACTGACCACACAGTAAGACATTCCAAGGTGAGAAAAACTATTTTCTGATTTGATGTGGCTGCATTTGAAAAGAAATTCCCGCTATTCAAGGAACACAGTCTGACAAACACAATTCAATTCCCAAAATTAACTAGCGTTAAAGAGAAAACGAAGTTTGATGAATTTGTTGTAATTGAAAGTATTACGCGGATAGTTTCCTAAACGTTTTGAGGACGTAGTCAGTCTTTCATCTGTTTTCGAGACCGTTTGCCATTTCAATTGAAACCGTCTCTGTGCACGTGCAGATACAAGTGATTGAGCTGTAAGGTAATTCCCGTTTCAGTGACAGATCCTTTTGCGTTTAAGTTGTCCAGGACGTCTACATTGCTGTCCTCAAATAGTTTCCACGTCTCCGTAATGAGGTGGCAAAAGTGCTACAATAATTCGATCGAAATATCAGTGTAAAAGTCGTGTTCTTGATTATGAAAATGAAGAAGTCAATTACATGTCAACCTGAGCGCGAAAATCTGCGAAATTGTATCGCGCTAAAAATAATAAAATAATACTGAAGTTTTTTTTTTTGTTTGTTTGTGATCTGTGTTGTTGAGAAATTTGAAATACACGACGAAGTCATTCGCAGTGTGTCTGCGCTCTGTTTAAATGCTTCGAGTTGGCAGTTTCTCCCTCTCCCGCCTCCAAGGGCATATACACCATGGGCTAGCAGTGAGGGAAACGCGCAACGCGCAGCGAAGCTAACCGCTTTGCCAGTTGTACCAAGGCGCAGCCGGCGAACTGAAATCTTGACCGCATCTTTTATAGAAGTATAGCTTACGTCTACGTTAGTAATTATTTGCTTTATGTTTTAGATCTCATGATACAGCGTCCTGGAATATTTTGCTGAGGTTTTTTCTCAGTTTTTGTACTGTTTTATAGTGCTGACTTTTTATTTGTCCCTATGTTCATTTCACACTATCGTTACTTCACTCCTTTGAGACACACAAGTTTACAATGAGTTTAGACTACACATGTCGTGTTGCTCAGCAGTTGAACATCTTTCCACCCGTACACATTTCTGCAACTGTCATTCACCCCCTGTCATCTATGACCCATGGTGCACGACAGTTGCTTCGGAGGCTGTTTTGGATAGCGCCATTTTGCCATGCACGGTTTATTTTAACCACGGCGGCACAAGAAGAGTTTTATGAACTTGACCGTTTCCGAAATGCTTCCCTCCTTGTTCCGAAACCCAGTGATTATTCCCTTTTGGACGTCAGATAAAGAGCTCCGTTTCCGCATTAAGACAACGATTGCACTGTTTACCTCGACAAGCTATATCTATCCTCCATTGCTAGTGCTGCCATCTACCGTCTGTGAGCGGTTATTGCACGCTGACATCAGGATGAAGATGTACGCAGGTCGCACATTAATGTGACAAGAGCATTTATTAGCAATAATCTAATGTAGAACGTGTGTGGCTATTTTAAATATATTACTGCTGTTATTTGTAGAAGACACTATATTAAATTTAATTTTGTAGGCTTCAATCTCAATCCCTTATTTTCTTTGTAAGAGATTTGCAACCCTAACTGGAAGACGATTATTGACAACGTTTTCTCCAGAATCACCTTGACCTTTTTGCCGCATGGTGTAATCAGTGGCTCCTGAAAATCAATCCTTCCAAAACCCAGGCAATCATCATAGGTTGTACCACTCGCTCCTTCCGGCTCCTTGATTTCTCCCTTTCCATCTGCAACTGTCTTGTCCGCCTCTCCCCCCACTATCACCTACCTTGGCCTCACCATTGACCGTCACCTTACCTGGATCCTTCATCTCCGCTCTATCCAATCCAAAGCCTCTCTGGCCGGGCATGGGGGTTGAACCCATCTACCATCCTTCACATCTACAAATCCTTAATCTGTCCCATCCTCTGACATGCCAGTCCTGCCTGGATATGCGCTCCCCTCCCCCCCCCCCCCCCCAAATTCTATAAGTCCCTTCAGATTGTCGAGCGCCATGCACTCCTTCTCGCCCTCCATATACACCTTCCGTTCCCCACGCGATCCTCTATGACCTGATTCCTTTCTCCCATCTGCTCCTTTTCTTCGAACATATCTGCATCCTCTATACCCCCCCCCCGCCGCCTTGATCCCCTTCATCCCATGGTTGCTCTTCTCCTCTCCAACCACCACCCTCTGCCACACATTCACTGTTGTGTCCCCCCTACCCTCCACCTCTACACCCTTCATCTCCTTTCCCAAGGTGGCTTCTGTCAACTCCCCCTCCTGAATGATGCCCTTTCTCCCTCCATTTATCCCTCCTATCAACCCTGATCCTCACCTCCCCCTCCCTTCCTCTGTCCTTTTCCCAGGGTCCCTCTCCCCCCTTTCATCCTGTTTTTTCCTCACCTACCCTCTCTCTGCCTCCCTTCTCTCCCCTGAGTCCTTTCGCATTCCCCTCCTTTGCCTTTTCCCACTCCCTCTCACATCTGCCCTGCCCCCCCCCCCTATGAGTTCTCCCTCCATCGGCTCCTCCCCCCCCACTTTGGTTTTCCTCTCCTTTCCCACATTTTTTCCACTCATCTGTCCAGGTCCCCCCTATCTGCCCTTGGCTGTGGTGTGTCATCTTCGTGTCAACTTTTTAGTGCAGTGTTTTAAATGAGTGTTAAGTGTTGTGCATCTTTTCCGAAGTGTTGCGAACAGAAATCACACTGTTGCTGGGTGTGATTTTTATATCTCTTGCTAACAGAAACCAGACTGTCGCAATGTTTTTTTAATTGTCTGTCTACTATTTTCCCTGTCTGCTTCCTGTGTATTTTATTAGCATCGCCAACCCTTTGTTTTATTTTGTGTTTTAACTTCCACAATTTTCCACCATTTTACAATTTAAGTCACTTTTTTATCGCCTGCTTTTATTGTTTATTATCTTCTTCTTCTGTTTTAAAAATCTGTAGGCTGTAGAGCGGCTACTAACAAGGGAACCTCCCCATCGCACCCCCCTCAGATTTGGTTATAAGTTGGCACAGTGGATAGGCCTTGAAAAACTGAACACAGATCAATCGAGAAAACAGGAAGAAGTTGTGTGGAACTATGAAAAAATAAGCAAAATATACAAACTGAGTAGTCCATGCGCAAGATAAGCAACATCAAAAAGTATGAATTCAGTCGCGCCGTGGTCCCGTGTTTAGCGTGAGCAGCTGCGGAACGAGAGGTCCTTGGTTCAAGTCTTCCCTCGAGTGAAAATATTATTTTCTTTATTTTCCCAAAGTTATGATCTGTCCGTTCGTTCATTGACGTCTCTGTTCACTGTAATAAGTTTAGTGTCTGTGTTTTGCGACCGCACCGCAAAACCGTGGGATTAGTAGACGAAAGGACGTGCCTCTCCAATGGGAACCGAAAACATTTGATGGCAAGGTCATAGGTCAACCGATTCATCCACATGAAAAGACGTCTGATATATTCTATACGACACTGGTGACGGCATGTGCGTCACATGACAGGAATATGTTGTCGACCCACCTAACTTGTACACTTGGCGAATGGGTAAAAAGATTCTTCTACCTTGCCTGCTTTAGGTTTTCTTGTGGATGTGATAATCACTCCCAAAAAAGTGATCGCATCGGACGGACGGACGGACAGATAATAATTGACTGAAAATAAAAAAATTGGACTTCTCACTCGAGGGAAGACTTGAACCAAAGACCTCTCGTTCCGCAGCTGCTCACGCTAACCACAGGACCACGGCGCGTCTGAGCTTACACTGGCCGGCCGAAGTGGCCGTGCGGTTAAAGGCGCTGCTGTCTGGAACCGCGAGACCGCTACGGTCGCTGGTTCGAATCCCGCCTCGGGCATGGATGTTTGTGATGTCCTTAGGTTAGTTAGGTTTAAGTAGTTCTAAGTTCTAGGGGACTAATGACCTCAGCAGTTGAGTCCCATAGTGCTCAGAGCCATTTGAACCATTTGAGCTTACACTTTCCTTGATGTTGCCTATCTTGCGCATGGACTACTCAGTTTGTATATTTTGCTTATTTTTTTCGTAGTTCCACACAACTTCTTCCTGTTTTCTCGATTGATCTGTGTTCAGTTTTTCAAGGCCTATCCACTGTGCCAACTTATAACTAAATCTGGGGGGGGGGGGGGGGTGATGGGGAGGTTCCCTTGTAAGCTTTCTAGGCGCGCAGTCCGGAACCGTGCGACTGCTGCGGTCGCAGGTTCGAATCCTGCCTCGGGCATGGATGTGTGTGCTGTCCTTAGGTTAGTTAGGTTTAAGTAGTTCTAAATTCTAGGGGACTGATGACCACAGCAGTTGAGTCCCATAGTGCTCAGAGCCATTTGAACCATTTGAACCTTGTAAGCTGCTGCCAGCCCGCCCTCTTCGGGGTGAATCGAAACTCAATAAAGGAAAAAAAAAGATTATTGAAAGAACAAACGTGGTGGACCTGTGTAGAACTAGAGTGATGGCTCTGCAGGGTTAGGGCGCGCCGTTCGCCGCTGCGTCTGCCCTCGCCCCAGCGGTGCAAAGTTGGCGAAACTCTGCGGCCGCATCACCAGGGGGCGTGTAGAGGCGGCCTCTTAACTCGGCCTAGGGGCGGCAACTTGCAGCCATCTTGATGGCTCGGACGTCGCCTGGCGCCGGCTGCTGCATTATGCATGAGCGGAGCTGTAGTGCGCCGCCGCTGCCGCTGCCGCCACCCACTACAAAACTGTACCGCGGCCGATTTCGGATGCGGCCTCCACACATCTTCATTTCACTTTCAGCCGCTGTGGTTCGTCCCAGGCGCGAATTCAAAACATTTTAGGAGATGTGTTTGAGTTATTACACGCACAGTCGCCTCTAGCAGACTCGATAAGTAGTATTACTCGATAAAACGATCTGGTTGTTCAAATAGCTCCAAGCACTATGGGACTTAACGACTGAAGTCATCAGTCCCCTAGACTTAGAACTACTTAAACCTAACTAACCTAAGGGCATCACACACAACCATGCCCGAGGCAGGATTCGAACCTCCGACCGTAGCAGCAGCGCGGTTCCGGACTGAGGCGCCTGGAACTGCTTGGCCACAGCGGCCGGCGATCTGGTTGTACTGTGTTCCGAAAACACGTCGATAAATCGAAGAAATCTTCCTTGTTTTGATATACTCGACAAATCGAAACGATTTTAATCACATACTGCCCACAATCACTCAGTAACTCGCAGTCAGCGGCTATCTGATAGGCTACTCGGCAATTAAATTGTTTCGGTAATTATCGACATTCAGCTCTTATCAACACTCCTTTGTTTACTGAACAATGATTTAGGTACTGCAGAACATAAATTAAACGGTAAAAATTATTAAATTTAAAACTTTATAATATAACACGTTTTTAAAACGGTCTATAAAGTATAAAATAATTTCTCCTAGCCAACCCTACACAGGTTTTTAACCCCATGCAGATAGCCCTGAAAATTTGTGCTTATGAATTTTTCATAGCCATGAAAATACTTGTGCATGTAATACATAACAGTAAGAAGATGAACTACTCATGCTCAGTTATGTATTGCATGGATCCCACGTTTTTTCGTTTTAAACTGTATTTTCGTAGCTCTTAGGCCTGTCGGGGTGGCCGAGCGGTTCTAGGCGCTACAGTCTGGAACCACGCGACCGCTACGGTCGCAGGTTCTAATCCTGCATCGGGCATGGATGTGTGTGATGTCCTTAGGTTAGTTAGGCTTAAGTAGTTCTAAGTTCTAGGGGATATATGACCTCAGATGTTAAGTCCCATAGTGCTTAGAGCCATTTGAACCTCCTACGTTTATCTCACGAAAACGTCTCGTAGATAAAAATTAGAATCGAGCTCACACGTGGCTTTCCAGGAACCGTTCTTACCACTAAACATTTGCAAGTGCAACAGCAAAAGAAGAAAATAGCAGTGGCACCAAACTACCATCCGCCACATACCAGACACGAAAGCGGGTTAATATTGCATTGTCATCGAATTCTGAGTCGTGTTGAAAGTTTCAAGAATCGGGAAGTTAATTTAAAATCAACATCAAAATTTGTACCGAACAAACAGACAAGGTTCAAATGGCTCTGAGCACTATGGGACTTAACTTCTGAGGTCATCAGTCCCCTAGAACTTAGAACTACTTAAACCTAACTAACCTAAGGACATCACACACATCCAAGCCCGAGGCAGGATTCGAACCTGCGACCGTAGCGGTCGTTGGGTTCCAGACTAAAGCGCCTAAAACCGCTCGGCCACCCCAGCCGGCATACAGACAACAAATCGATATATTAAAAAAAGTGTCAAAATAACATCAAAGAATCGTAAATGTTTGACTCTAGCTGGGCCGTGTTCCAGATTTAGGAGAAAATTTGACATTTAATGTTTTCATACATTTTAATCTACATCTATGCCCATACTCCGCAAACCACAGTGACAGGCGGAGGTTACACTGTACCATTGTTGACATTCCCTTTCCTGTTCCACTCGCAGATGGATCAAGAGAAAAAAGACTGTATATGCGGTTCCCTATGAACCGTAGTTTCTCTCTTACTTTTTCTTTGCGTACTTACGCGACGTGTATATTGTTGGCGGTAGTATCGTTCTGCAGTCTGTCGCAAATGCCAGTTCTCGATACTTCTCAATAGTGGAAAGAACGTCTTCTTGCCTCCAGGGATTCACATTTGAGTTCGTGGAGCATTTCCGCAATACTCGCGTATTAGTCGATCCTACTGGTAACAAATCTCACATCACGACTCAGAGTTACTTCAGTATCTTCCTTTAACCCAAAATGATGGGGAACACAAACACGCGAGCAGTACTCAAGGATTGGTCGCGCAAGTGTTCTGTAGCGGGCTCCTTAATACACTGATGTGACAGAAGTCGTGGGATACCTCCTAACATCGATTCGGGCCTCCTTTTGCCCGACGTAGTGAAGCAACTCAGCCGGCCGGAGTGGCCGAGCGGTTCTACGCGCTACAGTCTGGAGTTGCGCGACCGCTACGGTCGCAGGTTCGAATCCTGCCTCTCGGCATGGTTGTGTGTGATGTCCTTAGGTTGGTTAGGTTTAAGTAGTTCTAAGTTCTAGGGGACTAATGATTTCAGAAGTTAAGTCCCATAGTGCTCACAGCCATTGGAACCATTTGAAGCAACTCAACGTGGCGTGGAATAACCAAGTCGTTGGAAGTCCCCTGCAGAAATATTGAGCCATGCTGGCTGTATAGCCGTCCATAGTTGTGAAAGGGTTGCCGGTGCAGGATATTGTGCACAAACTGACCTCCCGATTACGACCCACGAATGTTCGATGGGATTCATGTCGCGCTGTCTGGGTGGCCAGACCATTCGCTGGAATTGTCCAGAACGTTCTTAAACAAATTGGGAACAATTGTGGTCCACTGACATGGTGCATTGTCTTCCAGAAAATTTCATCGTTGTCTGGGAACATGAAGTCAATGAAAGGCGGCAGATGGTCTCAAAATAGACGAACATAACAATTCCCAGTCAATGATTGGTTCACTTGGACCAGAGGACCAAGACCATTCCACTTAAACGCAGCCCACACCATTATGGAGCCACGATCAGGTTGCACAGTGCCTTGTTGGTAACTTGGGTCCATGGCTTCGTGATGTCTACGTCACACTCCAACCCTACCATCAGTTGAAATGGGGACTCACTCATCTCACCAGTCAAAGCTTTCCAGTCGTCTAGGATTCAACTGGGCACAGGAGAGGTGCTGCAGGCGATGTCATGCTGTTAGCGAAGGTCCTCGCGTCGGCCTGCTGCCATAGCCCATCAACGCCAAATTTCGCCGCATTTTCCTAAAGGATACATCCCACATTGACTCCTGCAGTTATCTCAAGCAGACATGTCTACGCAAACTCCACTGCCCTCGGTCGTTAAGTGAAGGCCGTCGGTCACTGCGTTGTCCGTGGTGAGAGGTAATGTCTGAAATTTGACATTCTCGGCACTCTCTTGATACTGTGAATCTCGGAAAATCGAATTCCCCAACGCTTCCTGAAATGGAATGTCCCACGCGTCTAGCTACAACTATCAGTCCGCGTTAAAAGCCTGTTAATTCCCGATATTGGCCATAGTCACGTCGGAAACCTTTTCACAAAAGTCAGCTGAGTACAAATGACGGCTCCGCCAATGCGCTGACTTTTTATACCTTGTGTAAGACGTACTACCGCCATCTGTATATGTACATGTCGCTATCTCATGGCTTTTGTAAGCACTTTCTAGAATTCTCCCAGTAAACTAAAGTCGACATCTCCCCTCCACATCAACAAACCTTACGTGCTTGTTACATTTCATATCACTTTCCAGTGTTACGCCTAGATATTGAATAGATCTGTAAGCAGTTATGTGTTAGCTTTTTCTTTCTTTATCATTATTTTTTATTTTTTTTATTTTTTTTTTTTAATGGCTGACAGAGCAGATGTCTCATAGTTATTACATGTCTGTTATTCACAACTAACGAAGTAACGGTCTAACCTACGTCGTTGTTGCTGTTGTGGTCTTCAGTCCAGAGACTGGTTTGATGCAGATCTCCACGCTACTCTATCCTCTGCAAGCTTCTTCATCTCCCAGTACCTACTGCAACCTTCATCGTTCTGAATCTGCTTGCTGTATTCATCTCTTGGTCTCCCTCTACGATTTTTTCCCTCACGCTGCCCTGCAGTGCTAAATTGGTGGTCCCTTGATGCCTCAGAACATGTCCTACCAACCGGTCCCTTCTTCTTGTCAAGTTGTGCCACAAACTCCTCTTCTCCCCAATTCTATTCAATACCTCCTCATTAGTTATGTGATCTACCCATCTAATCTTCAGCATTCTTCTGTAGCACCACATTTCGAAAGCTTCTATTCTCTTCTTGTCCAAACTATTTATCGTCCATGTTTCACTTCCATACATGGCTGCACTCCATACATACTGACACTTAAATCTATATTCGTTCTTAACAAATTTCTCTTCTTCAGACACGCTTTCCTTGCCATTGCCAGTCAACATTTTATATCCTCTCTACTTCGACTATCATCAGTTATTTTGCTCCCCAAACAGCAAAACTCCTTTACTACTTTAAGCGTCTCATTTACTAATCTAATACCCTCAGCATCACCCTATTTAATTCGACTACATTCCATTTTGCTTTTGTTGATATTCATCTTATATCCTCCTTTCAAGACACTGTCCATTCCGTTCAGCTGCTCTTCCAGGTCCTTTGCTGTCTCTGACAGAATTACAATGTCATCGGCGAACCTCAAAGTTGTAATTTCTTGTCCATGGATTCTAATTCCTACTCCTAATTTTTCTTTTGTTTCCTTGACTGCTTACTCAATACACTCCCAAGGCTATCATTGTTCTAATGGAATGTTGTGTACTCCTGGGGCCTTGTTTCGACTTAGATCTTTCAGTGCTCTTTCAAACTCTTCACGCAGTATCTTATCTCCCATTTCATCTTCATCTACATCCTCTTCCATTTCCATAATATTGTCCTCAAGTACATCGCCCTTGTATAGACCCTCCATATACTCCTTCCATCTTTTTGCTTTCCATTCTTTGCTTAGAACTGGGTTTCCATCTGAGCTCTTGATTATCATACAAGTGGTTCCCTTTTCTCCAAATGTCTCTTTAATTTTCCAGTAGGCAGTGTCTATTTTGCCCCTAGTGAGATAAGCCTTTACGTCCTTACATTTGTCCTCTAGCCATCCCTGCTTAGCCATTTTGCACTTCCTGTCGATTTCATTTTTTAGACGTATGTGCTAACCACCAAACCAATCCGCTCCGTTGTTTCTTAGAGGGACAATATTGATTGAGAACCATAGTTTCTTTCATTCAACTGCGAAAGCCATGGACCCCTGCGTCGCAGCTACAAACATCCAGGACGGGGCGTAAATTTGCGCCCCGTTTTCATCCCGTGGCGCGGAGCTTAATTGGCGGACGGGCAGTGTGACGCGGCCCTCCACATAAATCGTACCGTCGGGGAGGGTCGCCCACGGACAACCGGACCCCCCACAAAAAAAGAGAGAACAGACGCCCCTACATATTTCACGCCGCCCTGCGAGCCTCGTGTCGCCCCAGCCGTCAACCAGCATCCATTATTTCTGCCTGACGGCCGTGGGAAGCAGAAATTCCCCTGTAATGTATTTTCCTTGTCGCCGGAAAATGACAGCGCGCAAGCGGCAGCAAAACACCGTCACCGCAAGAACGCCGTAATGAGGAAGGCGCCATCTCGGTGGGTGTGGAGGCCTTCCCGTGCTGGAGAGGTTTGTAAACAGACGGGGCTGCGGGCGTAATTGGCGGTTGCCAAAACTGGTATCTCACGGATGAGGAAAACGGTTCGCGACACTCGATCCGTAGGTCTGTAACAAAAAATCAAGTGGCTCTAAGCTAACTAACCTATGGACATCACACATATCCATGCCAGAGGCAGGATTCGAACCTGCGACCGTAGCAGCCGCGGGGTTCCGGATTGAAGAGCCTAGAACCTCTCGGCCACATCGGACGCCCGTAAGTCTGTAATACCCCATTTTCCTTCGTAATATGTAGATCACTTTCGAAGGGTGCCTGAGAAAGAGAATTTGCGCTATTTATCACTTGAGTATTTAGGATTCATCGGTTTATTAAGAAAACGGAAGCTCTGTGATACTCTTGGACTTCCGATTTTTACTAACAAATTTCGTCACACAGTTTCATATTCGTGTGCCACTGAAGAATTACTTAAGAACAAAGCAACTTTCTTACGAATATTATACAAAGTACTGTACAGAGAGAAACCCAAGCATTAAACCAATCGGGTGTCTGGATGAAACAACAGTCGGCTAAAAAGCCCGCTACCTTGTTGATACATACACTGTCCAGTCACATTAATTCATCACCTATCAAAAGCCTGAATAACAAACTTTAGCAGTGCGGACTGCTGCGAGACGTGCAAGAAGAGAGTCAGCGAGGTTCTGGAAGGTACACTAGGTGATCAAAAGTATCCGAACACCCCCAAAAACGTACGTTTTTCATATTAGGTGCCTTGTGCTGCCACCTACTGGAAGGTACTCCATATTAGCGACCTCAGTAGTCATTAGACATAGCGAGAGAGCAGAATAGGGCGCTACGCGGAACTCACAGGCTTAGAACGTGGTCAGGTAATTGGGTGTCACTTGTGTCATACGTCTGTACGCGAGATTTCCACGCTCCTTAACATCCCTAGGTCCACTGTTTCCGATGTGACACTGAAGTGGAAACGTGAAGGGACACGTACAGCACAAAAGCGTACAGACCGACCTCGTCCGTTAACTTACAGAGACCGCCGACAGTTGAAGACGATCGTAATGTGTAATAGGCAGACATCTGTCCAGACCTTCACACAGGAATTCCAAACTGCATCAGGATCCACTGCAAGTACTATGACAGTTAGGCGGGAGGTGAGAAAACTCGGATTTCATGGTCGAGCGGCTGCTCATAAGCCATACATCACGCCGTCAAATGGCAAATGACGCGTCGCTTGTTGTAAGAAGCGTAAACATTGGACGATTGAACAGTGGAGAAATGTTGTGTGGAGTGACGAATTACGGTGCACAATGTGGCGATCCGACGGCAGGGTGTGGGTATGCCGGTTGCCCGGTGGACGTCATCTGATTTATCACCAGAATGAGGCACCTGCTCATACAGCATTTTGGTCTGAAAATGACCAGAGGCGTGGTCGAAACCGGTTACCAGAATAAATTTGTGATCAAGATTGATTTTAATAGTAACTATTAGTAATAACATTGATCGCTGTCTGCTCCCACGATGTTTTCATAAGAGAGTTTTTAGTTGAAAGAAGTGACGTAGGTACAGAACGAACCACATCCCTTATAAAGATGTATGGTACAAAAGAAGGAGGCATTTCAGCAGCGTATTACGTTTATCAAACATGGATGAAACAGAATCATTCCAGGAAAATAAGTGGATTCTTCTAGCTGTTTTAAAGGTCGCATAGGAGTAGTTTCTCGGATTATTACTGTGTAGTGGCTCTTTTTCTGGTTTTATTCCTGCGAGTAAAATTGTATTTAGATCTAAGAAAAATAGCAATGAATAGCATTCGGAAATGAACGCTGTCAGTAGCAAGATTTGGTCCACTGAACAATTCTTGTCATACGTTGCTTCGAAGTCGATGATTGTAATTTATCATGCCAGTTATCATTCAGCTTTTACAAAGAAATCACCGAGTACAAACGCCAGGAAATCGGATATTGTGCCCTGGTTTAAAAATAAAAATATTCCTCACAGTATAAACGAGACTCGTGGCGAACTCCTGGAGATCGTTAGTTTATACAAGTCACGCAACAGAACGTACAAACTTTAACTTTCTTGCACGTAAATGTGGTGACAGTTTTGCGTTTATCCACATATGGTTGTCAGTTTAATCTCATGGAACTGATTTGGACAAAGTTTAAAGACTACGTGAAAAAAAATTCAGGTTAACAGAATCTGAATTGCTTGTGCAAGAAGCAACCCCGGGGTGTAGCCGAGCGGTTCTAGGCGCTTCAGTCTGGAACCGCGCGACTGCTACGGTCGCAGGTTCGAATCCTGCCTCGGGCATGGATATGTGTGCTGTCCTTAGGTTAGTTAGGTTGAAGTAGTTCTAAGTTCTAGGGGACTGATGACCTCAGATGTTAAGTCCCGTAGTACTCAGAGCCATTTTTGAACCAAGAAACAACAGGGAACATGCCCCCTTCAGTGTGGGCACAGTCTGAGAGGCGCGATGAAAAGCTTATGGAAGAAGATATTTATAGGGAGGTCAAGATGGATATAAGTCTCGAACCTATCATCGTAAATTTACAGTTAGATGGTTCAGACACGGACTGAGAAAGCAGTGACTGTGGTATTACGGTGTAGACTTTGGAACAAAGTAAAGTAATAATGTTTCATAGTTTTGAGGATTCCTGGTCTAAGAAATGCCGATAGTTTTCAACGTTATCGTTCAGCATTCCTGCAAACTACTCGCAGAAGATGGTTAATTGTTTGCTTGTTCAGTGGCTTATAAACGCGATCTTTTACTGTAATATCGAACGAGTTAATTCATACTCGTCATGCTCGTTGACAGCGAAAACTATGACTACATACTGACCATTTTTACAATAGTCTTTGGAATTAGTCTTTTCTACCAATACTTATTTTTTTTTTTTTTTTTTTACATACAGTGATGACATTTAACTACAGTCAAACACGCTGTCATACACGTATTATAAATATTTTTAAAAACATCTCGGAGTATAAGCAGGTGGTACGCAAATACAGTCGATTTCGATTTGTGTTTAAAGCTAATTTTGTATTGTGTATTTCATTTTTACTTATAATACAGTCTAGATCACAATAAATGACACTTATTGTAAGCAGTTTCAATAAGCGTGTCGTTAGACAACTGTTCTTTTGAGGAAAATTGTGCTTGACATCTTCACAGAGCTGTGGACTAGTGGAGCAACGTCGTCACGACGTGAAGTAAGCTGTCTCTCTTGACGATTGATCGAAATCGGTTTTAAAATTTATTATTCCCCTTATAGATTGGAACGTATCATACGATGTACGAGGGTCACTCCAAAAGAAATGCACACTTTTTTTTAATCCATCTTTTATTCTATTTGTTTGAAAGTTTTGCAATTTGTAGATACATCCTTTAGGAACAATATTTTCATTCCTTCACATAATTTCCATCCCTTTCAACTGCCTTACGCCATCTTGGAACCAGCGCCTGTATACCCGCACGGTAAAATTCTGGACCAACATGTTAGAGCCACTGTTTGGCAGCGTGCACAAGGGAGTCATCATCTTCAAACCTTGTTCCACGAAGAGTGTCTTTCAGTTTCCCAAAGAGATGATAGTCACACGGAGCCAGGTCAGGACTGTAAGGCGGGTGTTTCAGTGTTGTTCATACGAGTTTTATGATCGCTTCCATGGTTTTTTGACTGGCATGGGCCGTGCATTGTCGTGCAACAGGAAAACATCCTGCTATTGGCGATATGGTCGAACACGACTCAGTCGAGCTTGAAGTTTCTTCAGTGTCGTCACATATGCATCAGAATTTATGGTGGTTCCACTTGGAATGATGTCCATAAGCAAGAGTCCTTCGGAATCGAAAAACACTGTAGCCATAACTTTTCCAGCAGAAGGTGTGGTTTTGAATTTTTTTTTCTTGGGTGAATTTGCATGATGCCACTCCACTGATTGCCTCTTCGTCTGTGGTGAAAAATGATGGAGCCATGTTTCATCACCTGTCACAATTCTTCCAAGAAATTCATCTCCAACATTCTCGTACTGTTCCAAAAGTTCACTGCATACCGTTTTTCTTGTTTCTTTGTAAGCCACTGTCAACATCCTGGGAACCCACCTGGCACAAACCTTTCTTAACGCCAACACTTTCAGTACTCTGTAAACACCTCATTCCCCTATCCCAACGTAGCGTGACAATTCGTTCACTGAGATGCGTCTGTCAGCAGTCACCAATTCGTTAACTCTCTGCACATTGTCTGGAGTGTGTGCAGTACGAGGCCTGCCGCTGCGAGGACAATCTTCAATATTGCCGTGCCCGCTTTCATCACGTAACATGCTTGTCCACCGACTAACTGTACTGCGATCGTTAGCATCATCTCCATACACCTTTTTCAAACTCTTGTGGATGTTCCCCACCGTCTCGTTTTCACAGCACAGGAATTCTATGACAGCACGTTGCTTGTGACGAACGTTTTTTAATTTTTGGTGATATGTTGCAATACAGCATCACCGGTCTATTGCGGTCTAACTGTGTTGGTGAGGCAGTAAATTTCCACAGGGCAGTGACTGGCGTCACTGCAATTCACTTTGGAGGTGTGGCGGTGGGACTTGTAGTCCCGTACCACCCTCTGACGGTGACAGTGCTACGACGAACGTTAAGCGTAGCAGCCATCTTGAAGACATCCTGTGACGGTGCCACTCACGGGAACAGGTTGAACTAAGTTTGAAAACAAGCGGGAAGGATGTATCTACACGCTGTAAAACTTTCACACAAGCAGAATGAAAACTGTATTTTTACAAAAATAGTGTGCATTTCTTTTGGAGTGACCCTCGTACCTTAGGCAAATGAACCTGATCGTTGCGTGCAGCAACACAGTTCGGCAACGTGGGCTTTGTCCGCTGTCAGCCGTTGCGCATGCGCAGACATCGTGCCCTCCACTTTTCCCCACAGCTCCGCCTCAATGCGCGGAAGCGCCATCCTACGTGACGTGGGCTATAGTAGCGTGGATCGAATAACTACTTTGTGTGGGGAATCCAAGTAGGATGCGGCGTGCCGACGAGTGGAGGTCGCCGGTGCGGGTGCCGTCTCTAACAGAGGGCGCCGGATTAATTAGCAGCGCCGTTCATTAGCGCAGGCGGTAGAGTGCGACGCGCTGCATCTCTGCTGGTGGCGAGGCGTCACACGGCGGTCCACACCCACCACTGCTGGTTACAGCTAATAAGCTGGTTTACCGGCGACCGAGTCGCAGCTTACTACCAGCTCGTTCACTCCATTTACACTACTGGCCATTAAAATTGCTACACCAAGAAAAAATGCAGATGATAAAAGGGTATTCATTGGACAAATATATTATACTAGAACTGACATGTGATTACATTTTCACGCAATTTGAGTGCATAGATCCTGAGAAATCAGTACCCAGAACAACCACCTCTGGTCGTAATAATGGCCTTGATACGCCTGGGCATTGAGTCAAACAGAGCTTGGATGGCGTGTACAGGTACAGCTGCCCATGCAGCTTTAACACGATACCACAGTTCATCGAGAGTAGTGACTGGCGTATTGTGACGAGCCAGTTGCTCGGCCACCATTGGCCAGACGTTTTCAATTGGTGAGAGATCTGGAGAATGTGCTGGCCAGGGCAGCAGTCGAACTTTTTCTGTATCCAGAAAGGCCCGTACAGGACCTGCAGCATGCGGTCGTGCATTATCCTGCTGAAATGTAGGGTTTCGTAGGTATCGAACGAAGGGTAGAGCCACAGGTTGTAACACATCTGAAATGTAACGTCCACTGTTCAAAGTGCCGTCAATGCGAACAAGAGGTGACCGAGACATGTAACGAATGGCACTCCACACCATCAAGCCGGGTGATACGCCAGTATGGCGATGACGAATACACGCTTCCAATGTGCGTTCACCGCGATGTCGCCAAACACGGATGCGACCATCATGGTGCTGTAAACAGAACCTGGATTCATCCGAAAAAATGACGCTTTGCCATTCGTGCACACAGGTTCGTCGTCGAGTACACCATCGCAGGCGCTCCTGTCTGTGATGCAGAGTCAAGGATAACCGCAACCATGGTCTCCGAGTGGATAGTCCATGCTGCTGCAAACGTCGTCGAACTGTTCGTGCAGATGGCTGTTGTCTTGCAAACGTGCCCATCTGTTGACTCAGGGATCGAGACGTGGCTGCACCATCCGTTACAGCCATGCGGATAATATGCCTGTCATCTCGACTGCTAGTGATACGAGGCCGTTGGGATCCAGCACGGCGTTCCGTATTACCCTCCTGAACCCAACGATTCCATATTTTGCTAACAGTAATTGGATCTCGACCAACGCGAGCAGCAATGTCGCGATACGATAAACCGCAATCGCGATAGGCTACAATCAGACTTTTATCAAAGTCGGAAACGTGATGGTGCGCATTTGTCCTCCTTACACGAGGCATCACAACAACGTTTCATCAGGCAAAGCCGGTCAACTGCTGTTTATGTATGAGAAATCGGTTGGAAACTTTCCTCATGTCAGCACGTTGTTGGTGTCGCCACCGGCGTCAACCTTGTGTGAATGCTCTGGAAAGCTAATCATTTGCATATCACAGCATCTTCTTCCTGTCGGTTAAATTTCGCGTCTTTGGCACGTCATCTTCGTGGTGTAGCAATTTTAATGGCCAGTAGTGTATATTCCGGTACTACCACAGAAATCGACGAGCAATCGTAACCCGGCCGGACACGATGATGGAGAGGGTGATGGTGCCCTGGGGGGGGGGGGGGGGGGGGGGGTCGCAGTCATTTCACTCGAGTATAGGTAGTCACCAGATCAGTTTAACCGGCGAGGGAAATCGAAGTTTCCGGCTACTGTACTCCCTCCTGTTATCCACAGTGCCGTTTTTGGAGGCTATGAGGAAACGGTTGAGGCGGTCATTTGACGAAAGGCAGTGACAGGACAGTGACACGGTGTGTTCTAACATACAGGGTGGTGAGAAACAGTTTCAACAGCTTGGTGTTGGAGGAAAGGTTGTGTTGAGAAATGTTAACATAAAAGTTCGTTGCGTTACACCGTTTCCGGGTTATTTAGCACTGAAGTTAGCAAATTCAAGCAACCGCCCAGAGACAGTTTCGTTAAAAATGGTCTTCGTTTGGTTTCCCCTTACCAAACAAACGAAGCTTTTGCTCACCTAGCCAAAGTTGATTTAATTTACGCTTCTCGTAAAATATTCCGCTATGCCAACTTTAAATCCCAATCTATGGCTGGCTGCGTTAGACACGAATGTTTAGAGTCCAAAGCTTGTCTGTTAACTTAACCATGCTGAAAATACCGTTATGCCAATAGCACTCACAGCACAACGCAACAGCAGCTTAAATGGACGAAACCGCTGTCCTAGGGACACCTAAATACGTTACCGGACAAACTTAATACATACTTTTGTACAAGTTGCGTCTGAAAAGATCGATGAATGGTCTCAGAAGTCCGCGGCTCGTGGTCTTGCGGTAGCGTTCTCGCTTCCCGCGCTTGGGGTCCCGGGTTCGGTTCCCGGCGGGGTCAGGGATTTTCTCTGCCTCGAGATGGCTGGGTGTTGTGTGTCTTTCATCATCATTTCATCCTTATTCACTAGCAAGTCGCCGTAGTGGTGTTGAAGAACTTATGGAGCGGCGGCCGAACCGCCCCGCGAGGGGTCTCCCGGCCACCAATGCCATACGCTCATTATTTATTATTAATGTTCTCAGAAAATAAAGGAAACAAGAGTTACGAACAAAATACCTTTACTGGCCTTCAGATCAACCATAACTTTTTATATCGGCTGTAAGGCTGCTTAAAAATGTCAGCAAACGCTACTTGTAGAGTCGCTTAAACATTGTGGTCACGCGTTGTTGGATATCCGCAACGTCTGCGAATGTTCGTGAACAACAGTGTTTACGCCGTCTTTGCTTATTTCCAACTCGTTTGCTGTGATTCTCAGAGACATGATTCGCTTATCATTCGCAAAAATACGTAGCACTTGATTCATTGCAAAATGAAGTGCAAAATGGATCAACGCCTTAACATGACGTTTTGATTCGTATTTGGGAACGGCTTGTGGAATGTTAATGCAAGTGTACGGTGCTAAAGCAGTGAGTAAAAATAGTGTCTGTGTATGATCTAAACGGTATCGAGACGGGTAAGATGGTGTTGAGGAGGAGTCCTTACGAGTCGACACACACAATCCCAGGCAACATCGAACGATTCCGACAGATACTTGCGGGTGCCGGCCGGTATGGCCGTGCGGCTCTAGGCGCTACAGTCTGGAACCGAGCGACCGCTACGGTCGCAGGTTCGAATCCTGCCTCGGGCATGGATGTGTGTGATGTCCTTAGGCTAGTTTAGGTTTGATTAGTTGTAAGTTCTAGGCGACTGATGACCTCAGAAGTTAAGTCGCATAGTGCTCAGAGCCATTTGAACCATTTGAATTTGCGGGTGATCGGCAGCTGTCTTCGGGAATGAGAGCAAAAGAGCTAAAGAATAGCAAAAAACAGTGTAAGCACCGTCGTTTACAAATATTCGCAGAGATTGCGGATATCGAACAACAGGTGACCATGGCGCATCGAGTGATTCACAACGAGCGTTTCCTGACGGTTTCCAACAGCTATACATCCGATATCAGACGTGTGATGAAGCTAATGCTGAAAGGTATTTTGTTTCTTGCTCCTGTTTATTTTAGGAGACTGTTCACCGAGCTTTTCAGACGCACCATGTATTACAACAGTGGTTCCCAGAATGGAAGTAATTACCCCTTAAGGGATAAAAACAAAAGGTTTTTGCGTGTCCTGCTTTGTGATCGGAGGTCTGGAGGACTTCCGCCGTTCATTTTACGTAAGAAAAGGAAATACCTACAGCCGTCGGTATGATATTTACTCGCAACTTTATAGCTGATAGTTGATGACTAAAGAGACAACATTGCGGTTACAGGTAGTCTGCGGAAACCAATTGTAGATGTTGGCCACTGACACACCGTTTATGCGCTTGGTGCTACCCCTCTCGGTATCAGCGGACGGCTGAAGATGGTCCACTGGAGCACCGAAACTGTTAGCCACACAGAAAATGACATCATGACGACGGTTGTAGGTGTTTCATTCTCTTACATAAAAAACAGAAGGGTTCAAATGTGTTTCAGTCATGAAACTAAATTAACTTTAAAAGATCATTCCAATTATCATTTGTCATGAACCAGTAATACTGATTACGTAAGTTAGTGATAATTGCATTCTTTTTTCGAGAACTAACATTAACGCACGATACAATGTGGTGGCGGCTACAACCTGTGTAACGAATCTATAAACGTCATCCTCACATAGTCTACCCACTACACAAATACTTTATACTTCGCAGCATACATTTATGATAGGAAAATTGAGAATCGTACATAACATACGCTTAAAAAAAATGGTTCAAATGGCTCTGAGCACTATGGGACTCAACTGCTGAGGTCATTAGTCCCCTAGAACTTAGAACTAGTTAAACCTAACTAACCTAAGGACATCACAAACATCCATGCCCGAGGCAGGATTCGAACCTGCGACCGTAGCGGTCTCGCGGTTCCAGACTGCAGCGCCTTTAACCGCACGGCCACTTCGGCCGGCCCATACGCTTAAATATCTCATGAAAGTCCCTACTGCAAGTTGTAGGTTGTTACCCCAGTAGACGAAAAATTGCTACATCATTCACTTCTACATCTACATCTATACTCCGCGAGCCACCTTACGGTGTGTGGCGGAGGGTACTTATTGTACCACTATCTGATCCCCCCTTCCCTGTTCCATTCACGAATTGTGCGTGGGAAGAACGACTGCTTGTAAGTCTCCGTATTTGCTCTAATTTCTCGGATCTTTTCGTTGTGATCATTACGCGAGATATATGTGGGCGGTAGTAATATGTTGCCCATCTCTTCCCGGAATGTGCTCTCTCGTAATTTCGATAATAAACCTCTCCGTATTGCGTAACGCCTTTCTTGAAGTGTCCGCCACTGGAGCTTGTTCAGCATCTCCGTAACGCTCTCGCGCTGACTAAATGTCCCCATGACGAATCGCGCTGCTTTTCGCTGGATCATGTCTATCTCTTCTATTAATCCAACCTGGTAAGGGTCCCATACTGATGAGCAATACTCAAGAATCGGACGAACAAGCGTTTTGTAAGCTACTTCTTTCGTCGATGAGTCACATTTTCTTAGAATTCTTCCTATGAATCTCAACCTGGCGCCTGCTTTTCCCACTATTTGTTTTATGTGATCATTCCACTTCAGATCGCTCCGGATAGTAACTCCTAAGTATTTTACGGTCGTTACCGCTTCCAATAATTTACCACCTATGGCATAATCGTACTGGAATGGATTTCTGCCCCTATGTATGCGCATTATATTACATTTATCTACGTTTAGGGAAAGCTGCCAGCTGTCGCACCATGCATTAATCCTCTGCAGGTCCTCCTGGAGTACGTACGAGTCTTCTGATGTTGCTACTTTCTTGTAGACAACCGTGTCATCTGCAAATAGCCTCACGGAGCTACCGATGTTGTCAACTAAGTCATTTATGTATATTGTTAACAATAAAGGTCCTATCACGCTTCCCTGCGGTACTCCCGAAATTACCTCTACATCTGCAGATTTTGAACCGTTAAGAATGACATGTTGTGTTCTTTCTTCTAGGAAATCCTGAATCCAATCACAAACCTGGTCCGATATTCCGTAAGCTCGTATTTTTTTCACTAAACGTAAGTGCGGAACCGTATCAAATGCCTTCCTGAAGTCCAGGAATACGGCATCAATCTGCTCGCCAGTGTCTACGGCACAGTAAACGAACCTACTGACAGCACAGCACAAAGTTAACTATGTAGTGGCTGCTACACTGCTGCAGAGCGTAAACAGCATTGTGTTATTGTTATTGTTATCATTAATAATGATGATAATAATAATAATTTATATTATATATGTTATAATGTTATACGCACTTTATTATTATTATTATTATTATTAGTGAAAGTGCTCACAAAGCATTGGGGCCCTGAAGGCTTCTCATTTCAGCCAGTTCAGAAGAAAGGAGTCCAACAATAAAGTGATTTAGAAACAACAAACATAGTGGGATGATCTTAAATGGGGGCGCGAGATGTGACTGAAGAAAATTTAGACAGGTAGAGAAGTTCTGCAGAGGAATCGTGTCTCGTAATAAGTATCTGCCCTCAGTGTAGGTAGGTAGATTTCTTTTTTGAGGAGGAGTTGTAGATAATATTTGTGATGCACCGAGAATTGCTTCGTCGTCCTTTGAAAAACTAATATCTGTTGTGTCACTGGTTCATTAATTTGTGGTTTAATAACAATCGACAAGAACAAAATATCATTTACCTTTCGTCATTCTAAAAACATATTTCAAAAAATATCTTTTACTTTCGAAAGATTAGTTAGGCGCTAAATGTATATATGGGGGACGCGGAGGAGGACAGAGGAGGTTAACTAGCCGTTATCTGATTGCAGTCAGGAGTAAAGGTCTCAGAAAGGTTGGGAACCACTGCTTTAGAGACAATGTTATTGTCAGTCAAAAAGGAGAACACTCACAAATCCATACGAGAGGTAATCGTTAAGTATCATTTCTCACTTCGAAACAAAAATGTATACAGTTAATTGTTATCGTCGTGGTCTTCAGTCCTGAGACTGATTTGATGCAGCTCTCCATGCTACTCTATCCTGTGCAAGCTTCTTCATCTCCCAGTACTTACTGCAACCTACATCCTTCTGAATCTGCTTAGTGTATTCATCTCTTGGTCTCCCTCTACGATTTTTACCCTCCGCGCTGCCCTCCAATGCTAAATTTGTGATCCCTTGATCCCTCAGAACATTTCCTACCAACAGGTCCCTTCTTCTTGTCAAGTTGTACCACAAACTCCTCTTCTCCCCAATTCTATTCAATACCTCCTCATTAGTTATGTGATCTACCCATCTAATCTTAAGCATTCTCCTGTAGTACCACAATTCGAAAGCTTCTATTCTCTTCTTGTCCAAACTATTTATTGTGCACGTTTCACTTCTATACATGGCTACACTCCATACAAATACTTTCAGAAACGACTTCCTGACTATTAAAATCTGTACTCGATGCTAGCAAATTTCTCTTCTTCAGAAACGCTTTCCTTGCCATTGCCAGTCTACGTTTTATATCCTCTCTACTTCGACCATCATCAGTTATTTTGCTCCCAAAATAGCAAAACTCCTTTACTACTTTAAGTGTCTCATTTCCTAATCTAATTCCCTCAGCATCACCCGACTTAACTCGACTACATTCTATTATCCTCGTTTTGCTTTTGTTGATGTTCATCTTATATCCTCCTTTCAAGACAGTGTCCATTCCATTCAACTGCTCTCCCAAGTCCTTTGCGGTCTCTGACAGAATTACAATGTCATCGGCGAACCTCAAAGTTTTTATTTCTTCTCCATGGATTTTAATACCTACTCCGAATTTTTCTTTTGTTCCCTTTACTGCTTGCTCAATATACAAATTGAATAACATCGGGGAGAGGCTACAACCCTGTCTCACTCCCTTCGCAACCGCTGCTTCCCTTTGATGCCACTAGACTTTTATAACTGCCATCTGGTTTCTGTACAAATTGTAAATAGCCTTTCGCTCCCTGCATTTTACCCCTGCCACCTTTAGAATTTGAAAGAGAGTATTCCAGTCCACATTGTCAAACGCTTTCCATAAGTCTGCAAATGCTAGAAACGTAGGTTTGCCTTCCTTAATCTTTCTTCTAAGATAAGTCGTAGGGTCAGTATTGCCTCACGTGTTCCAGTATTTCTACGGAATCCAAACTGATCTTCCCCGAGGTCGGCTTCTACCAGTTTTTCCCTTCGTCTGTAAAGAATTCGCGTTAGTATTTTGCAGCCGTGACTTTTTAAACTGATTCTTCGGTATTTTTCACATCTGTCAACACCTGAATTCTTTGGGATTGGAATTATTATATGCTTCTTGAAGTCTGAGGTTATTTCGCCTGTTTATATTCAGGTACATTCCTGCTGTCTTGGTACAGACTGAAGTCTTCGTGCCACTAATTTTCGCCAAGAGCGGAAGTGTTGCAAAAAAAAGAATTACCTTACGATACTCCACATTATCAAGGGACTGCGCCATTCTTTTAGGCTGCTCTAGAATGTGTACCGAGACCTTAGGCATGTCCCTTCAAACAAACAAAACAATTAATTGGATTACTTTAAGTATAAGATGAACATCAACAAAAGCATAACGAGGATAATGGAATGTAGCCAAATTAAGTCGGGTGACGCTGAGGGAATTAGATTAGGAAATGAGACACTTAAAGTAGTAAAGGAGTTTTGCTATTTGGGGAGCAAAATAACTGATGATGGTCGAAGTAGAGAGGATATAAAATGTAGACTGGCAATGGCAAGGAAAGCGTTTCTGAAGAAGTATAATTTGTTAACATCGAGTATAGATTTAAGTGTCAGGAAGTCGTTTCTGAAAGTATTTGTATGGAGTGCAGCCATGTATGGAAGTGAAACGTGGACGATAAATAGTTTGGACAAGAAGAGAATAGACGCTTTCGAAATGTGGTGCTACAGAAGAATGCTGAAGATTAGATGGGTAGAGCACGTAACTAATGAGGAGGTATTGAATAGAATTGAGGAGAAGAGGAGCTTGTGGCACAACTTGACTAGATGAAGGGATCGGTTGGTAGGACGTGTTCTGAGACATCGAGGGATCACCAATTTAGTATTGGAGGGCAGCGTGGACGGTAAAAATCGTAGAGGGAGACCAAGAGATGAATACACTAAGCAGTTTGAGAAGGATGTAGGCTGCAGTAGGTACTGGGAGATGAAGAAGCTTGCACAGGATAGAGTAGCATGGAGAGCTGCATCAAACCAGTCTCAGGACTGAAGACCACAACAACAACAACTTTAAGTTTAGAGGTGATTATTAAAACATTGACTTCCTTTCGTTCGTGTTGACTTTAAATTAAGTAATTTACATTGTACGGTGCTGGTAGCTGATAGGGTTACTTGTAGGTGGCACTGTTACTGTTAAAACTCTCCCGCCGACCGCGTGTATTGAAAAATTGCAAAGAAGTTTAAATAAAATGGTGAGAATAATTTGTATGAGCGTAATCACGTGTGAGGCGGTGTGTCGTTAGCGCAGGCAGAGCGGCGAATGAGGCGCTACTTGTGGTATCTGCAGGCCCTTGCTGCTGAGCGCTGGCTGGCTCTTGTTACGAAACCGGAGGCTGCCCACTTGACGCCGATGAGAGCGCCTCAGCAGCGCTCTCGGGAGGCGTCGCGATTGGCCGCGCCGAGAAGTGTCAAGTGCCGTAACAGCCCCTTCGTGGCTCCCCCTAAGCTTAAAAACCCACCTCCTCCTGTGTACCGCGGCTACGAGGAGAGGTTAAACTTCCGACTCTTTTGTTGTTCGATGCGTCTGTACAAGGAGATGTGTGTTTTTCGTGGTTCCTTAAATCGCTTATGGCAAGTGCCGCGGTGGTTCCTTTCACTCATTAGTGCCCAGCATTACATTAGCGGTACACGTGACAGGACTAGGCTTTTAGTGATTTTTTCTTTTTGTCTATGTGTGTGTAGACAACGATGAACTTCTGTAATCTTCTTATGCTCGTTTAACCAATTGCTGAACATGTATTCTTTCATTTCTGTTTTGTAGTTGTGAAAAATAGTACATTACTGGCAACAACTGCCAATTGAATTTAAATATTATTTCTATAGTCGGAATCTCATTACACAATGGATCTAAAATGTAATCAGATATTTTCTAATACAGTCCACGGATCCCCCACTATAGTCAACACTATCGAGGATTACACTTCGCCGGCCGGAGTGGCCGTGCGGTTCTAGGCGCTACAGTCTGGAACCGAGCGACCGCTACTGCCGCAGGTTCGAATCCTGCCTCGGGCATGGATGTGTGTGATGTCCTTAGGTTAGTTAGGTTTAATTAGTTCTAAGTTCTAGCCGACTGTCCGCAGCTCTTGGTCGTGAGGTAGCGTTCTCGCTTCCCACGCCCGGGTTCCCGGGTTCGATTCCCGGCGGGGTCAGGGGTTTTCTCTGCCTCGTGATGACTGGGTGTTGTGTGATGTCCTTAGGTTAGTTAGGCTTAAGTAGTTCTGAGTTCTAGGGGGCTGATGACCATAGATGTTAAGTCCCATAGTGATCAGAGCCATTTGAACCATTTGAGGATTACACTTCAGAATGGCAAAGAATTTTCTTTCAACGATTGCATTTTTACAATTACGAAAAATAAATGGTATTTAGTTTTCGTAGGAGTGTAGCCATGTATGGAAGTGAAACGTGGACGATAAATAGTTTAGACAAGAAGAGAATAGAAGCTTTCGAAATGTGATGCTACAGAAGAATGCTGATGGGTAGATCACATAACTAATGAGGTGGTATTGAATAGAATTGGGGAGAAGAGGAGTTTGTGGCACAACTTGACTAGAAGAAGGGATCGGTTGGTAGGACATGTCCTGAGGCATCAAGCGATCACCAGTTTAGTATTGGAGGGCAGCGTGGAGGGTAAAAATCGTAGAGGGAGACCAAGAGATGAATATACTAAACAGATTCAGAAGGATGTAAGTTGCAGTAGGTACTGGGAGATGAAGAAGCTTGCACAGGATAGAGTAGCATGGAGAGCTGCATCAAACCAGTCTCTGGACTGAAGACCACAACAACACAGGTGTTTTATTAAACCACGAACTAATGATTCAATTAGAACTATATACAGGTGTTTATAAATGAATATCGGGATTTTAACGCTTTGTAATATTTATTATATTAAACTTACAGTTATAAATGATATGTCAAATGAAAGATCAATTCAAACAGTTTTACCAAGAACCTTACAAATGTTCAATGTGACGACCATTTATCACACGGCGCACATCAATATAGCCGAGTTCTTCCCAAACGTTGATAAGTGTGTCTTCAGTGATTGTAGCAACAGCTGCTTCAATCCAGTTTCTTAATTCAGGGAGGTCTGCTGGCAGCGGAGGCACGTACACACGATCCTTGATGAAGCCCCAAAGGAAAAAATCGCATGGTGTTAGGTCGGGTGAACGTGGAGGCCATGCAAAGCAAGCCCTGTCATTGGGCCCCTTGGGGTCTATCCAGCACTTGGGTACAGTGAAGTTCAACCAATCATGTTGTCATATGTCAAATGAAAGAGCTACTCAAACAGATTTTATTTCTTTGGGCTTCATCAAGGATCGTGTTTACGTGCCTCCGCTACCAGCAGACCTCCCTGAATTAAGAAACCGGACTGAAGCAGCTGTTGCTACAATCACTGAAGACACAATTAACAACGTTTGGGAAGAACTCGGGTATGCACTTGATGCATGCCGTGTGACAAATTGTGCTCACATTGAACATTTATAAGATTCTTGGTAAAACTGTTTGAGCTGCTCTTTCATTAAATATATCACTTATAACTGAAAGTTTAATTTAATAAATATCATAAAACGTTAAAACCCCGATATTCATTTATAAACACCCTGCATTTCTAACAACCACCTCTTATAGAATGATGAAGTAATCCTCATTACATCGCCAAGTGCTACCTACAACTCCTTCTCAGAAAAGAAAGCTATCTTTTCACATTGTGAGTAGGCACTTCTTTCAAAAAACATACTTCTCCTGCGCTAGTTCACTCCTTACAGATAGTTCCTTCACCCACACCCTGTACCCTCACTTAAAACAAACCAAGTTAAAATGTGTGCACTACACTTACTGTCTGTAAATCACGTGATTGCTGGACCGCTTACTTCTGCACTGGCAGAAATTGGAAGACTTCGGGCTCCCAACGCTTTGTGTCCGACTACTGCCACTAATCATAATAACTATAATGTGTATGTCCTACAGTAATGTAGTAGCCATTACATAGGTACTGTTGTGTTGTGCTGCCAATTAGTTCGTTTATTTGATGCAAAGAGAGTAATGTTCCAATTTCTGATCAATTGCCGGAACTACCTACAACACGAAGTCATTTTCATGAGTTATCGACTCATTTATGTCTTAATTTTGTTGTCAGAGAGGCACAGTACAAAGTATAAAATGTCAGAAACAAGAAAGATGTTATTCGTATATTCGTTTCTAACCTCCACCACGCGCTCGTGAATGCTAATATTTTAGAAAAATGTGATCATTAGTTACTTATATAATCAGTATTATGGTCTTACGAAATAGCAATAATAGTAAAGAGCTTTTGAAAATAATTTATTTTCGTGAGAGTTTGTTTTTACCCCTCAGAAAATTTTGTTTTACCTCTCTGGGTGTAATTATCATCATACTGGAAACTACTCATTTAGAGTCGGCATAACTACTAAAATAAATCTTCATTAAGGCTCAAAAATTGTAAACAGTTCCTTAACAAACAAACACTCTCATGTCACTTATTTAATTGTGTGCAGTATCATTTTTATTACACGGACGCATGCTAATTTGTCAGCATAAACGTAACACCAGACACTAATGAGAGCACTTTACTAATTTTTATGCGTATTCTGTTACGACTATTGTTACAACTTTTCTTAGAAAAGAATGTTGTGGAGGCAATGGGACTGTGAGAGAAAATTGTATCCCCCAAAATTTCCCCCTTCCAAGAAGAAGGAAATACAGAAAGATAAAAGGGTTTTACTCATTCTGCCACCAAAAAAAGGGTCTATTTCTGTGTAAAAGTTGCAGCGTCAAATACAAGTGACATGAACCAAGTAAGGAAACACGTTGAATTTACTCGGCCAGAATACGAAAAGTATATGGATAGAACTGATCGACCAGATCAAAGTGTGAATAGTGACAGGTAATGGTACTGGATGGGCTCTTTTCAGTTGGTTAATTGGATGTCATTGTACACAGTGTCCGCATACTCTACCTTCAAAATGGAAATAAATCGTTCCTGTAAGTTTTCAAGAAGTTGTGCAGATGTACGTGAGAAAATATGCGACCCCACCGAAAGGACTTACACAGTGCAGACAATGTAATGGGCAAGTGTGTGTTGAGTTTTTTGCTGTTCATCATATCAAGCAATTTGTTATACTTGTATTTTATTTTTAATCTGTACTCGTGTTTAATTCATTGCTTTCAATAAAAAATTTGTAACCTAACACCTAAATGTATGGTTTGCTCTCATTACTGCTTAGCCCTACCATTTATTATATTAAAATTAGAAAGGTAAAAATTGTTTTTCCTCTTTAAATTCTTTTTCAGTGTAACAAATAAACGCAACACTAATGGGCTACGGCTGATTTCCCTCCCGATCCTTCCCACAATCCGAACTAGCCATCTGCATCTAATGACATCGTCCTCGACGGAGCGTGAGACCCTAATCTTACGATCCCCTGCCGTATTGCTTCAGCTGTGCTTCCTTGGCTCTACTCCTTTTTAACTGCTGCCACCAACCTGGCAAGCGGAACGGTTAAGAGTGCAGCATAAGCGCCAGGCGCAAGATTAGTCGCTCTGTTTGCACACTGCAGAGCGGTTTGTTAGGTTTTCCGTGTGGGTACTTCGACAAATTGATTCGGCTTATCGCAGCAAGTGGTATGAATTCCAGCACAGAGTAGATTATAATATTTTTAATTATACAGGGTGACTCAAAAGTCACTATATACTTAGTGAATGTATTTCTATAGGTTGGTTCTATGTGCATCCATGCTGTTGGTAGGAAGCAGCAAATGAGACGCCGTGTAAACAAATCGTAACATAGTCTTGACAACACATGTCCATACCGCATCCAATGACGCAATTGGCAGAGGATGATGCGGCGGTCGATGGGACCAAATTGACCCTAAGAGCCGCGCGGGATTAGCCGAGCGGTCTTGGGCGCTGCAGTCATGGACTGTGCGGGTGATCCCGGCGGAGGTTGGAGTCCTCCCTCGGGCATGGGCGTGTGTGTTTGCCCTTTAGGTTAAGTAGTGTGTAAGCTTAGGGACTCATGACCTTAGCAGTTAAGTCCCATAAGATTTCACACATTTTTTGACACTAAGGCTAGAATACGAAAATTTATCTACCTACCATGGCTGTGTTTCGCTGAAGCAATAAGCCTAGTCTGTGCAGATTATAACTATCCGCAGTGTCTCGTAATCTCTAAGGATATAGTTGCTGTAGCTTCCAGGTTTTAGGAGACATCGGAGGTCATCAGAGTCTTATTCACACCCCGGGACGGAATCTGTGTACCTCATCCACCTACATCTAAAGTATATCCTACGTGTGAGAGAGAGAATGTTTCCAGAATGTTTGCGTAGCGTGTACCCGAGGCGGGCTGCCAGTAGCAGCCCGGTATTCACGTAACGGGATGCGGGAAACTGCCTAGAAACCACATCCACACTTGTCCACTGACCAGGCCTCGTCGTTAAATCAGGGACGGGCTTGCCTCCCCTTGTCCCGGAACCTACGCGTTACTGCGCCCAGCTATCCGGCGAGTTCCAAGGAAATTGCTTTTCTTATTTTTATGTTGGCAGGAATGTTTTCACGAAGTAACATATGTTTGTTTTTGTTTCCTGGCCCCAGGCGAGATTCGCTTTTTTCCGGAAAACAGCTTGCTAATTACATACAATGCAAGGAGTAGTGTTCCTGGCGAAGAGGTCAACATAGTGCCGTCTTCGGTTGCGGTTAGAGAGAGAGGGAATTATTTGAAAATCCCCATCCACTGAGAAATGGAGAAAAAATAATAAAAAATAATAACCTTTCATAATTTGTGCTATTTTTAGCCACAGAGGCGGAGTATAAACTTGTGAAGAACAAAGTCAAAATCAACTCAATTTCGTCCACTACATTACGAAGAAGCTGCTACGTCAAGAACAATAAGATGCTGCTCCCTCAGTTATGTTAAACAGCTTAATATTTACCTGATTACAGTGGTGTTTCTCAAAGAAGTAAATTACTTGCATCTGTAAATGCAGAGTCGCCATTGTTTACGTTGCTGGAATAAACGTAAGGAATTCAACATTCCATACTTCCTGAACACAAGATGTTACAGCGTGTTTCAATAAGAATATACGTTTTACCAATCTCTCAGGTTTGGATTTAGATGTTCAATATGTCCCCCATCACCAACATAAACAATATAACGGTACTCGAATTCCTCCCGTACTCGGGGAAGAATGTCAATCGTCACTGATTTTATGGCAGTACGGATCAGATTCTTCAACTCTTCTGGATTCTGTAGTAGTGTTAGTACATAAACGTTGTCATTAATAAAAACCCCACTGGAAGAAGTCACAGGGCGTCAAATCCGGTGACCGTGGAGGCTAGCTGCGAAATGCTAAGTTGCCATCTGTTTGATGACCAATAAAAATGCTCGGTAGAGTTAAAGATATTTACGCATTTGTCAACAACAGTTAAGGATGCCCCGTCTTGTTGAAAAACAAATCTGTCCTCGTTCAGGCTCGGAAATAAAGAATTTTGCAACATAACAAAATAATGCTGAGCGTGAACCCTTTTTCCGTCGAAGAAGAATTGGATGTTAATAGATGAGTGGGATATCGCACAAAACACATAGACTCTCGTACATGTTCATTGCTTGCATGTGGGTTCTGTAGACCTCAAATTCTAACATTGTGTTTGTTCACTTTCCCACTAAGGTGGAAAGTCGTTTCGTCACTGAACACGATGCGTTGTGTGATAGTGTTATAATTGTCAGTAGTATTCTGAAGCTTGTCGGAAAATGTCACACATTTGTGTTTGTCGTCATAACGTAGAGCCTGTAGCTGCTGTAACTTGTACGGTTTCATAGCCAACCGACGTCTATAAACAAGCCAAATCGTTGTTGTGGGTGGTTCTATCTCACGATTGGCACGACGAGCTGATTTTGTAGTGATGAGCTGCTTTGTAGGACTGCGTTGCAAAGTGCTTTGAATTCGTGCGTGACATTTTCGTCGGAAACAGGAAGGCGCCCTGGCCTCTTTTCTTTACATACACATCCTGTGTCTACAAGCTGTCTATGTCGTCTGCGAATGTTCTGTCCATTCGCAGAGTCGGTTTGGTACCTCAACCCTAAACGTCTTTGCACTGTAGTCACTGAATTACACTTCCCAAACTCGAGAACACAAAATGATTTCTGCTTCAGAGTAGCCATTTTGCGTCTTGTGACGGGAACCAGTCAAACAGAAAACCGACATGTAGCGGCAATGAATATAAACCATACAGTGTATTTGTTCCTCCAGTAACCGAGCTGTGGCGCACCGATCGATAGTTTTGACAACATAATACTTTGTAGTATGTATGTTCTTTTCGAAACATCTTGTATTTCTCATTTTTTAATACACCTCTTACGAGGTCAAAACGAATAAGTTTTGCGTAATATTAGGTGTGTTCCAGAGTGTGAAATATCCAATAAATAATCATTGCAGCACGCTTCTGGCATGACGCAGTTTCGATAGACGAAATGCTTCCTGTTGTAGCCTGACGTATATGCTACCCGCGTGTCCGCCCTGCGCGTAAAGTAGCTTCAGCAGTTAACGAGACGTGGGAATTTTTCTTAACACTACAGCGTAGGCTCATACAGAGATTGTATATTTTCCTAGAAAAGTTAGTTCTTCTTTCTCATGTCAGTAATGCTTGATGCACACCTCGCAGTGGTCGAAAAGCAGGAACGTAACCAATGCCCACACATAATAAGAGTCACGAGATCCCTCTCTGGACTGCTACGGTCGCACGTTCGAATCCTGCCTCGGGCATGGATGTGTGTGATGTCCTTTGGTTAGTTAGGTTTAACTAGTTCTAAGTTCTAGGGGACTGATGACCACAGATGTTAAGTCCCATAGTGCTCAGAGCCATTTTGATCCCCCTCTGTATGAAAACAAGTGCGAATACTAGTTTAGGATAGACGATGCATGTTTCAGTACCTTCTTCTGCACTTCTTGACTTCCATTCTGAACAGACGCCATATATTATAAACGGAATAATATTGAAAATACCAAAGAAAGGTGAGACAGTATAACCTTCGACATTTCAACCAATCGTAGTACACTTATGGCTTAGTATCTAGGAAAAAAATACAGTGACCTAGGAAACTGCTATTTTTTTTTTTTAGATGGTGTAAACTAATGTCGACACGAAGTCGATGGCTGAAAATGTACACAATGATCGTCACGACGGCAAGAACGTGATCCTAAGCCAGAATCGTCTTACACGATAACAGAAAATCAAACAAATGTACAGATCCAGAAAAGTGACATATCATAACAGATATACTCGAGAATATGACTGACGAACGCCTCAGTGGCGAGATACGCACCGCCGAATCGTCCCGAAGACCTGATCTTTATTTCATATATAGCTTCGAGATCAGTTGTTTCTGCCTGAAACCAACATTTTATTAATTTGTTTTTTGAAGCACCACAGCCTTTCGCATGTAACCAAAGATACTATTGCAAAGCAGACACTTTTAGCGTTGCAACTAGGTACTTCTAGAATGTAGTACATCGTAGCAGTCACTTATAGCGTTCAAAGCAACAGTCGGCGCGGAGATTATGCTACGTGATTGTCGGAGATCCTAACATGCGCCTTTTTTGTAGCGGTCATATGAAACCATTGACAATGAAATTAAGTATAACAAAAGCCAATGCAAAATAAATTTAAGTCTTTACTAGTGCTTTTTTAAGTATTATCGAAATGAAACCATTGGGACAGAATGTACTTTTGACAGAAAATGTATTAAATTTTAGGCCAATTTTTGCGTGTTATTTAGGAATACAATTTGTTTTTGGCCTTATGAATGCGTGGATGTTTCGAGATGTGAGATTTGTCTTACAGGATTAATTTATTCAAGTTAACAGGTTTTCGGCCTGCAAGACTATCGTCACCAAAGAAGTTACAAAGTCTGTATACAACATTGGAAAAGACGTTCCTGATCTAGGCTGAGGCACAGACTTCCGGTAAATGTCATCCTTGACAGAGCAGTGGTAATGTAATTAAAAAAAAGATTAAACAGGAAAAACATTAATAGTTGCAGACACTGTTTGTTAAACCAATCATGTTGTGTTGCCTTTCCTTTTGGTCTCAGTGGTCTACGGATTTACTGGATGTTTGTGCCTCAGGCTAGATCAGTAATATCTTTGCCTAAGTTGTATACAAATATTGTAACTTCTTTGACGATGATAGTCAGTTAAAGTCTTATGATGGCCCCGTAAGCTGAAAACTGGCCAACTTGAAAAAAATAATCCTGTAAAACATAGATAATATACTGCTTATTAATAGAACGCCGCTCCAGTTGCTTTTTTTAGAACTTCATTAGGTTCACACGACTGGTTTCGGCTTTTATATTAGGCCATTATCAAGCATATCTGAAAGTTATGCTATAGAGAAGCGACGTCAAATTCGACCGTCCGCAGCTCGTGGTCTAGTGGCTAGCGTTGCTCTGGATCATGGGGTCCCGGGTTCGATCCCCGCTCAGATTGGGGATTTTCTCTGCCCGGGGACTGGGTGTTTGTGTTGTCCTCGTCATTTCATCACCTTCATCATTGTTCGTGACAGTGATTAGATTGGATTATGTACAAACTGGACTGTGTAAAAGTTGGGACTTTGCGCGGGCGCTGATGACCGCGCAGTTGAGCGCCCCGCTAACCAAAGATATATCAGATTCGACCAGTCAAACTGAAAAACTGTTGTGACGTCAATAGCATCATGCAGACGTGGAGAAACTAATTATATCGCTCTTTTCATGTATTATTATTCTTTGCTGTTCAAATTTTTACCACAGCATCGTTCTACCAACAACTGACGGAAGAATCAGTTAACATAATTCTGTGTTTATTTATGCGCAGCATGTTACATTTGGTTATATTGAGGGTTAACTGCCAATCCCTACACCAAGTTTTGATCCTGTGCAGGTCTTCTGAATTTCGCTACAATTTACCAACATTGCGAATTACAAATTAGAATTTTGCTGTATGCCTATTAGTTTTTCTTATCATATTTATGTTTTCGAGTGAGACTTTATGGTTCCGGAGATTTTTTCAAGTCTCAAACTTCTATGACGTGTATATTTAGACTGAAGCAACGAATGAAAATTTGTACCGAGTCTGTGATTCGAACCCGGGTCTCTTGCTCATTAGTGGGAATATGAACTGGGCTGAGGCGTGAATGGGAATTTGGACTGAGAAGGGAGGCGTGCTGGACCAGTCCGTGCAGTTGTACAAGGCCACTGTGGCAGCGTGGCGTAGTGGTTGGCGCATCCCGGATAGTGAGCAGGGGGCACACCTTCGAATCCCGACCTCGGCACAAATTTCATTCTTAATCTCAGTCTGCTAATATACATCTATGTTTTCGTCAAAACTAAGTAATTCTGCAGAATGTACCGGGTGATCAAAAAGTCAGTATAAATTTGAAAACTTAATAAACCACGGAATAATGTAGAGAGAAAGGTAAAAATTGACACACATGCTTGGAATGACATGGGGTTTTATTAGAACAAAAAAAAACACACACAAAATGTCCGACAGATGGCGCTGGACAGCAAAACGTCAGTGACTGCGCATGACAATCGACTATAAAAGGAGCTGTAATGAGAGAGAGAATCAGAAGTGACAGCAGTCGCAGCATGTTGACGTTACCTGAAAAGGCGCTTTTAGTGAAGCTGTATTATCAGAATGGGGAATGTGCTAGTTCAACGTTACGATCCTATCGCCATAGGAAGGGGATTCGAACGGGTAAAGGTCCGTTGACAAATGCAGCTGTGGCGAGAATGATTTCGAAGTTCGAAGCCACGGGTTGTTTAGACGATAGACCCCGTAGTGGCCGACCGAGCACAGGGCGTAATGCTGCTGAGACAGTTCAGGAGGAAATAGAGACTGTAGCGGGTTCGTCTATGCACGGGGAAGTCAGCGCTCGTGCAGTCGCACGTCGCACCGGCATTCCATACACTACTGTTTGGTTGGCACAGAGGCGTACCCTCCGATGCTATCCGAACAAAATCCATCGGCATCATGAACTGTTACCTGGCGATTTAGTGAAGCGGAGGGCATTTGCGGTGTGGGCGTTTCAAAAGATGGCGAAAGATGACGACTGGTTGAGTAATGTGTTGTGGACCGACGAAGCTCATTTCGCGCTCCGAGGGTCTGTTAACGCCCACAACTGCAGAATTTGGGCTACCGAAAATCCTAGAACTGTCGTGGAAATTCCATTGCACGACGAGAAAGTCACGGTGTGGGTCGGATTTACCACATCTACCGTTATCGGGCCTTTTTTCTTCGAGGAAATGCGTGATTCTGGTTTTGTAACTGCTACTGTGACGGGTGAGAGGTACGCCGATATGTTACAGAATCGCATCATCCCCAGCCTGGCTGATAAACACCTGCTGGAACGTACGATGTTTATGCAGGACGGCGCTCCACCCCATATTGCTAGACGCGTGAAAGATGTCTTGCGCGCGTCGTTTGGTGATGATCGTGTGCTGAGCCGCCACTTTCGTCATACTTGGCCTCCCAGGTCCCCAGAGCTCAGTCCGTGCGATTATTGGCTTTGGAGTTACCTGAAGTCGCAAGTGTATCGTAATCGACCGACATCTCTAGGGATGCTGAAAGAAAACATCCGACGCCAATGACTCACCATAACTCCGTACATGCTTTACAGTGCTGTTCACAACATTATTCCTCGAATATAGTTATTGTTGAGTAATGATGGTGGACATATTGAGCATTTCCCGTAATGAACATCATCTTTGCTTTTTCTTACTTTGTTTTGCTAATTATTGCTGTTCTAATCAGATGAAGCGCCATCTGTCGGAAGTTTTTTGAACTTTAGTATTTTTTTGGTTCTAATAAAACCCCATGTCATTCCAAGCATGTGTGTCAATTTCTACCTCTCTATCTACAGGGTTATTACAAATGATTGAAGCGATTTCACAGCTCTACAATAACTTTATTATTTGAGATATTTTCACAATGCTTTGCACACGCATACAAAAACTCAAAAAGTTTTTTTAGGCATTCACAAATGTTCGATATGTGCCCCTTTAGTGATTCGGCAGACATCAAGCAAACAATCAAGTTCCTCCCACACTCGGCGCAGCATGTCAAATGGCTCTGAGCACTATGGGACTCAACTGCTGAGGCCATTGGTCCCCTAGAACTTAGAACTAGTTAAACCTAACTAACCTAAGGACATCACAAACATCCATGCCCGAGGCAGGATTCGAACCTGCGACCGTAGCGGTCTTGCGGTTCCAGACTGCAGCGCCTTTAACCGCACGGCCACTTCGGCCGGCCGCAGCATGTCCCCATCAATGAGTTCGAAAGCATCGTTGATGCGAGCTCGCAGTTCTGGCACGTTTCTTGGTAGAGGAGGTTTAAACACTGAATCTTTCACATAACCTCACAGAAAGAAATCGCATGGGGTTAAGTCGGGAGAGCGTGGAGGCCATGACATGAATTGTTGATCATGATCTCCACCACGACCGATCCATCGGTTTTCCAATCTCCTGTTTATGAAATGCTTCTGCTTTAGCCTTTTCCGTAAGATTTTCCAAACCGTCGGCTGTGGTACGTTTAGCTCCTTGCTTGCTTTATTCGTCGACTTCCGCGGCTACGCGTGAAACTTGCCCGCACGCGTTCAACCGTTTCTTCGCTCACTGCAGGCCGACCCGTTGATTTCCCCTTACAGAGGCATCCAGAAGCTTTAACCTGCGCATACCATCGCCGAATGGAGTTAGCAGTTGGTGGATCTTTGTTGAATATCGTCCTGAAGTGTCGTTGCACTGTTATGACTGACTGATGTGAGTGCATTTCAAGCACGACATACGCTTTCTCGGCTCCTGTCGCCATTTTGTCTCACTGCGCTCTCGAGCGCTCTGGCGGCAGAGACCTGAAGTGCGGCTTCAGTCGTACAAAACTTTATGAGTTTTTCTACGTATCTGTAGTGTGTCGTGACCATATGTCAATGAATGGAGCTACAGTGAATTTATGAAATCGCTTCAATCATTTGTAATAGCCCTGTGCATTATTCCATGATTTATTCAGTTTTCAAATTTATACTGACTTTTTGATCACCCGGTACATGCCTTTCTCTATGCATTGCGTACATTCTCTACCTCACCAGCGATGTTATCGTTGGTAGCAGGTCCCGTTGTCTTCCAGCCCTTCAACAGCCGGTGCATCGCGTTCTGAGCCGCCACCTCTTCTTTGTTGCAGCATCGCCGAAGAGCTGCGCGCCGGGAATGTTCCAGTGCGAGTACGGCGCGTGCATCCCGGGCAGGTGGCACTGCGACGACTATCCGGACTGCGCTGACGGCTCCGACGAGCCACCAGAGTGCCGTAAGTTGTGTCTACGTGTAACGACTTACCAGTAGCGAGGAAGCCGCAGAGCTCAGATGTGCAACTGTCATACACGGTGCAGGCACACTAATGTGACCACGCCAATGTTCGACGTCAACGACACATTCATAGGTGGCAGGCGACAGCACTGTCAGTGGAGACTACATAAAACATCTCTGGGGGATGCAAAAAAACAGCGTAATCGCTATAATTGCGTTGGCTTCCGCGGCCAGAGTCAGTCGGGTAGGTCGGGGAAGAATGCCAGTGTGCACTCGGTGTGCTTGCCGGGGTGTCTCGTCCGTAATGTGGAGGAGGCCCTTCCGGCAGCTATTGAACGCACTGGGTGTGACCGGCTGCAGATAGTAGCACATGTCGGAACGAATGACGCCTGCCGCTTGGGTTCTGAGGCCATCCTTGGTTCCTTCCGGCGGCTGGCTGATTTGGTGAAGACAACCAGCATCGCACGCGGAGTGCAAGCTGAGCTTAATATCTGCAGCATAGTGCCCAGAGTCGATCGCGGTCCTCTGGTTTGGAGCCGTGTGGAGGGTCTAAACCAGAGGCTCAGACGACTCTGCGACTATAATGGTTGCAAATTCATCGACCTCCGTTATTGGGTGGAGAACTGTAGGGCCCCCCTAGACAGGTCAGGCGTGCACTACACACCGGAAGCAGCTACTAGGGTAGCAGAGTACGTGTGGCGTGCACACGGGGGTTTTTTAGGTTAGAGGGACCCCCCCTTGGGCGAAACGATAAAATACCTGACGGCTTACCAGAGAGGACATTATCATCGTTGATAAAGAACGTCCGTTCTCAGAGACCAAAAACAGGAAAAGTTAACGTAATATTGGTAAACTGCAGGAGTATCCAGGGCAAGGTTCCTGAATTAGTATCTCTTATTGAAGGAAATAGTGCGCATATAGTATTAGGAACGGAAAGTTGGTTAAAACCGGAAGTGAACAGTAACGAAATCCTAGACACAGAATGGAATATATACCGCAAGGATAGGATAAACGCCAATGGTGGAGGAGTATTTATAGCAGTAAAGAATTCAATAATATCCAGTGAAGTTATTAGCGAATGCGAATGTGAAATAATCTGGGTTAAGTTAAGTATCAAAGGTCGGTCAGATATGATAGTCGGATGCTTCTATAGACCACCTGCATCAGCAACCGTAGTAGTTGAGCGCCTCAGAGAGAACCTGCAGAACGTCGTGAAGAAGTTTCGTGATCATACTATTGTAATAGGGGGAGACTTCAATCTACCAGGTATAGAATGGGATAGTCACACAATCAGAACTGGAGCCAGGGACAGAGACTCTTGTGACATTATCCTGACTGCCTTGTCCGAGAATTACTTCGAGCAGATAGTTAGAGAACCAACTCGTGAAGCTAACGTTTTAGACCTCATAGCAACAAATAGACCGGAACTTTTCGACTCCGTGAATGTAGAAGAGGGTGTCAGTGATCATAAGTCAGTGGTTGCATCAATGACTACAAGTGTAATAAGAAATGCCAAGAAAGGAAGGAAAATATATTTGCTTAACAAGAGTGATAGGGCACAAATCGCAGAATATCTGAGTGACCACCATCAAACGTTCATTTCTGAGGAAGAGGATGTGGAACAAAAATGGAAAAAATTCAGAAACATCGTCCAGTACGCCTTAGATAAGTTCGTACCGACTAAGGTCCAAAGCGAGGGGAAAGATCCACCGTGGTATAACAATCATGTACGAAAGGTACTACGGAAACAAAGAAAGCTTCATCATAGGTTTAAGAGTAGTCGAATCATAGCTGATAAGGAAAAGCTGAACGAAGCGAAAAAGAGCGTAAAGAGAGCAATGAGAGAAGCATTCAACGAATTCGAACATAAAACATTGACAAACAATCTAAACAAGAACCCTAAAAAGTTTTGGTCATATGTCAAATCGGTAAGCGGATCTAAATCCCCTATTCAGTCACTCGTTGACCACGATGGCACCGAAACAGAGGACGACCGAAGAAAGGCAGAAATACTGAATTCAGTGTTCCGAAACTGTTTCACTGCGGAAAATCGTAACACGGTCCCTGACTTCAGCCGTCGCACGGACGCCAAAATGGAAAATATTGAAATAAACGATATCGGAATTGAAAAACAACTGCTATCACTTAGTAGCGGAAAAGCATCCGGACCAGACGAGATACCCTTAAGATTCTACAGTGATTATGCTGAAGAACTTGCCCCCTTTCTATCAGCAATTTATCGTAGGTCGCTGGAAGAACGTAAAGTACCTAGCGACTGGAAGAAAGCGCAGGTCGTTCCCATTTTCAAGAAGGGTCATAAATCAGATGCGAATAATTATAGGCCTATTTCGCTTACGTCAATCTGTTGTAGAATAATGGAACATGTTTTGTGTTCTCGTATTATGACGTTCTTAGATAATACAAATCTCCTTCATCATAACCAACATGGATTCCGCAAACAGAGATCATGTGAAACTCAGCTCGCCCTATTTGCCCAAGAAATTCACAGTGCCGTAGACACTGGCGAGCAGATTGATGCCGTATTCCTGGACTTCAGGAAGGCATTTGATACGGTTCCGCACTTACGTTTAGTGAAAAAAATACGAGCTTACGGAATATCGGACCAGGTTTGTGATTGGATTCAGGATTTCCTAGAAGAAAGAACACAACATGTCATTCTTAACGGTTCAAAATCTGCAGATGTAGAGGTAATTTCGGGAGTACCGCAGGGAAGCGTGATAGGACCTTTATTGTTTACAATATACATAAATGACTTAGTTGACAATATCGGTAGCTCCGTGAGGCTATTTGCAGATGACACGGTTGTCTACAAGAAAGTAGCAACATCAGAAGACTCGTACGTACTCCAGGAGGACCTGCAGAGGATTAATGCATGGTGCGACAGCTGGCAGCTTTCCCTAAACGTAGATAAATGTAATATAATGCGCATACATAGGGGCAGAAATCCATTCCAGTACGATTATGCCATAGGTGGTAAATCATTGGAAGCGGTAACGACCGTAAAATACTTAGGAGTTACTATCCGGAGCGATCTGAAGTGGAATGATCACATAAAACAAATAGTGGGAAAAGCAGGCGCCAGGTTGAGATTCATAGGAAGAATTCTAAGAAAATGTGACTCATCGACGAAAGAAGTAGCTTACAAAACTCTTGTTCGTCCGATTCTTGAGTATTGCTCATCAGTATGGGACCCTTACCAGGTTGGATTGATAGAAGAGATAGACATGATCCAGCGAAAAGCAGCGCGATTCGTCATGGGGACATTTAGTCAGCGCGAGAGCGTTACGGAGATGCTGAACAAGCTCCAGTGGCGGACACTTCAAGAAAGGCGTTACGCAATACGGAGAGGTTTATTATCGAAATTACGAGAGAGCACATTCCGGGAAGAGATGGGCAACATATTACTACCGCCCACATATATCTCGCGTAATGATCACAACGAAAAGATCCGAGAAATTAGAGCAAATACGGAGACTTACAAGCAGTCGTTCTTCCCACGCACAATTCGTGAATGGAACAGGGAAGGGGGGATCAGATAGTGGTACAATAAGTACCCTCCGCCACACACCGTAAGGTGGCTCGCGGAGTATAGATGTAGATGTAGATGTAGACATAAAAGTTTTCTGGGTATGGTACCGCGTCATAATGTATAAAACTACTGCTGCTGGAGAAAACCAACGTTTCGGCCACGGTTGAGCGGCCTTCATCTGGGTCTAATGGTCTGCTAGCCGAAACGTTGGTTTTTCTCTAGCAGCAGTAGTTTTATACATTATGACGCAGTACCATACCCAGAAAACTTTTATGTCGAGTGTAATCGTTGTTGTAAGGCAAAAACGAAGCGATTTATCAGACGTTCAAGGGTGTGATCATCGGCATTTGGCACAAGGGTGGAAGCATTTCTGGAACGGCTAATGTTATAAACTGTTGTGGTTAAATTATACCGTGCACCGCAAAATGGCGCTATGATCATTGGCATTTGGGACAAGGGTGGAAGCATTTCTGGAATGGCTAATGTTATAAACTGTTGTGGTTAAATTATACCGTGCACCGCAAAATGGCGCTATGATCATTGGCATTTGGGACAAGGGTGGAAGCATTTCTGGAATGGCTAATGTTATAAACTGTTGTGGTTAAATTATACCGTGCACCGCAAAATGGCGCTATGATCATTGGCATTTGGGACAAGGGTGGAAGCATTTCTGGAACGGCTAATGTTATAAACTGTTGTGGTTAAATCATATCGTGCACCGCAAAATGGCGCTATGATCATTGGCATTTGGGACAAGGGTAGAAGCATTCCTGGAACGGCTAATGTTATAAACTGTTGTGGTTAAATTATACCGTGCACCGCAAAATGGCGCTATGATCATTGGCATTTGGGACAAGGGTGGAAGCATTTCTGGAATGGCTAATGTTATAAACTGTTGTGGTTAAATTATACCGTGCAATGCAAAATGGCGCTATAATTATTGGCATTTGGGACAAGGGTGGAAGCATTTCTGGAACGGATAATGTTATAAACTGTTGTGGTTAAGCCGCGTGGGATTAGCCGAGCGGTATAAGGCGCTGCAGTCGTGGACTGTGTGGCTGATCGTGGCGGAGGTTCGAGTCCTCCCTAGGGCTTGGGTGTGTGTGTTTGTCCTTAGGATAATTTATGTTAAGTAGTGTGTAAGCTTAGGGACTGATAACCTTAGCAGTTAAGTCCCATAAGATTTCACACACATTTGAATTTTTTTTTTGTTGTGGTTAAATTATACAGTGCACCGCAAAATGGTGCTATGATCATTGGTATTTGGGACAAGGGTGGAAGAATTTCTGGAACGGCTAATGTTATAAACTGTTGTGGTTAAATTATACCAGCCACCGCAAAATGGCACTATGATCATTGGCATTTGGGACAAGGGTGGAAGCATTTCTGGTATGGCTAATGTTATAAAGTGTTGTAGTTAAATTATACCGTGCACCGCAAAATGGCGCTATCCAAAACCGGCGTTGAGTCAGCTGTAGTGCATCATGGACAGGGATGAACGACGACTGCAGACATTTGTAAAGGCGAATAGACGTGCAACTGTAGAGCAATTGACCACCTGCGTGAACCAAGCATCTACCAACAGTGCCTCCTGAACGACCATTCAGTGAACGTTGCTTCGTATGGGCCTCTACAGCAGGAGCCTGTTTCATGTACCCATGCTGACTCGAACATCGCCAGTGTCACAACTGGATGTCCACTGAGTCGTGACATCTGGGCATTTCAGATTAATCACGTGTAATGCTCCATCAGACAAATAGCCGTTGGCGGGTACGGTGTGAGACGAGTGAAAGCAAACACCCTGTAACAATCGTCAGAAAACAAAAAAATGGTTCAAATGGCTCTGAGCGATATGGGACTTAACATCTGAGATCATCAGTCACCTACAACTTAGAACTACTTAAACCTAACTAACCTAAAGACACCACTCACATCCATGGGCGAGGCAGGATTTGAACCTGCAACCGGAGCAGCAGCGCGGTTCCGGACTGAAGGGCCTAGAACCACTTGGCCACAGAGGCCGGCAATCGTCATTTGGATCCAGGCTGGAAGAAGGCACCTTATGCTCTGGGAATTGTTTTCTTGGTGGTCTCGTCATTCAGGAAGGTACAATGAATCAAGACAAGTATGCATCTGTCCTTGGGCACCATTCCCACACCTACATGCAGTTTGTTCCTCCTCAGCACAATGGCATTTACGTGTGTGCTTCGAAGAGCACCAGGATGAGATTCTCCTGGCCAGCAAACTTCCTGTGTTTAAACCCATTCGAGAATCTGTGGGATCGCCTCAGTTGGCCGGCTCACGTTATTGGATCCTCAACCAAGAAACCTAGCGCAGCTGGCCGTAGTACTGGAGGTCGCATGGCTCCACATTCCTGGCAGTACATTCCATAACCTCATTGACTTTCTTCCTGCATGTCTTTCAGTGGCTCAAACTGCAAAAGGTGGTTCTGGGGCTTTTGACAGGTGGTCACATTAATACACTACTGGCCATTAAAATTGCTACACCACGAAGATGACGTGCTTCAGACACGAAATTTGACCGACAGGACGAAGGTGCTGTGATATGCAAATGATAAGCTTTTCAGAACATCCACACTAGGTTGGCGCCGGTCGCGACCACTACAACGTGCTGACATGAGAAAAGTTTCCAACCGATTTTTCATACACAAACAGCAGTTGAGCGGCGTTGCCTGGTGAAACGTTGTTGTGATGCCTCGTGCAAGGAGGAGAAATGCGTACCATCACGTTTCCGACTTTGATAAAGGTCGGATTGTAGCCTATCGCGATTGCGGTTTATCGTATCGCGATATTGCTGCTCGCGTTGGTCGAGATCCAATGATGTTAGCAGAATATGGAATCGGTGGGTTCAGGAGGATAATACGGAACGCCGTGCTGGATCCCAACGCCCTCGTATCACTAGCAGTCGAGATGACGAGCATCTTAACCGCATGGCTGTAACGGATGGTGCAGCCACGTCTCGATCCCTGAGTCAACAGATGGGGACGTTTGCAAGACAACAACCATCTGCACGAACAGTTCGACGGCGTTTGCAGCAGCATGGAGACCATGCTGAGTTCCCGAAGCATCTCCATAACCTACCGATAACAAATCTAGCAGCCCGCCCCTGAATTTCTTCGTTGTCTTCCTTCAATCCGACATGGTACGGAGACCATGGCTGCTATTACCCTTGACGCGCCTGCGATGGTGTACTCAGCGGCGAACCTGGGTGCACGAATGGCAAAACGTCATTTTTTCGGATGAATCCAGTTTCTGTGTACAGCACCACGATGATCGCATCCGTGTTTGGCGACATCGCAGTGAACGCACATTGGAGGTGTGTATTCGTCATCGCCATACTGGCATATCACCCGACGTGATGGTATGGGGTGCCATTGGTTACACGTCTCGGTCACCTCTTGTTCGCATTGACGGCACTTTGAACACTGGACGTTACATTTCAGAACTGTTACGACTCGTGGCTCTACCCTTCATTCGATCCCTGCGAAACCGTACATTTCACCAGGATAATGCACGACCGCATGTTACAGGTCCTGTACGGCCCTTTCTGGATACAGAAAATGTTCGACTGCTGTCCTGGCCAGCACATTCTCCAGATCTCTCACTAATTGAAAATATCTGGTCAATGGTGGCCTAGCAACTGGCTCGTCACAATACGCCAGTCACTACTCTTGATGAACTGTGGTATCGTGTTAAAGCTGCATGGGCAGCTGTACCTGTACACGCCATCCAAGGTCTGTTTGACCCAATGCCCTGGCTTATCAAGGCCGTTATTACGGCCAGAGGTGTTTGTTCTGATTTCTCAGGATCTATGCACCCAAATTGCGTGAAAATGTAATCACATGTCAGTTCTAGTATAATATATTTGTCCAATGATTACCCGCTTATCATTTGCATTTATTCTTGGTGTAGCAATTGTAATGGCCAGTAGTGTATATCTGAAGACTGTATACAGTACAGGCATCGGCATGCACAGAAATTAATCTTGGAGGTCTTAAAATTCTAAAATTGTAATTTTTAGATCTCCTCTATTCCCAAAACTGAGGAACAGGACTCAGGTGTTGGTCGAATGAAGGTCATCTGCCTTTGCTACAATACTTCCACGTTGTTTCATCATGCATACTTTTATATACACTGCCAGAAATAAATGGAACACCCTCAAGAACCAGGCCAATTTTATTCAAGTGGTGCGTCAAATAGTTCATCATTCTACGAATGTAAAGCAATAAGTTAAGACCAAATGAAACACAGATGTCACAGTAGAGACTGCCTAAACAGTCGCACACAGTGCAGCCCCCGCCCCGTCCTCTTCTGGTAGCAACGCAGGCATGCATTCTAGCACGCAGACGATTGTAAATGTGGTGGATGGCATCATGTGATAGATTGTTCCAAGACCTTTTACCTTTTGTTGCAATTCGACAATGTTTTGTGCAGGCTCAGGAGAATACTCGTAAGTTCCCGCTTCATCGTGTCCTATACATTATTAACTGACAAGAGATTTGGCGATCTTATTAGCCGGGGCAGTTGTCATACACGATGAACAGCACGTTTCGACGCAGCTGCTGTATATGGATGTGCATTGTCCTACTGAAAACGCACATCATCTTCCTGTCGAAGAAATCGTAGGGGCACAGGGATCAAAACCTTTACAATATAGCTAGCACTGGTTACTTTGCCCTGTAGTAACACGAGACATGACCACAAGTTGGACCCTCACACTATGAAACCTACAGATGCATGGGAGTGGGAAAGCCTGTGGGACGGGTGGGAGGTGACCTTGAATATACATCGTGCAACAGCTTCAGGTGTAACATTATACCCCCTCTTAAGTTCAAGTGTAATCTGACACTGGAAGCCATTATTAGGTATATGGGCAAGCCTAGGGACGGGAGGTGAAATGGATGACCTTGAATACAAGTCATGCAATGGCACTGTAATAGTCACAAACGTATAAGTACGTGGTATCACGTAACATTCCACCAGTGCGGACGGTATTTGCTTCGTGATACATTACCCGTGTTAAAATGGACCGTTTACCAATTGCGGAAAAGGTCGATATCGTGTTGATGTATGGCTATTGTGATCAAAATTCCCATCGGGCGTGTGCTATGTATGCTGCTCGGTATCATCATCCGGACCGTTCGCCGGATAGTTACGTTATTTAAGGAAACAGGAAGTGTTCAGCCACATGTGAAACGTCAACCACGACCTGCAACAAATGATGATGCCCAAGTAGGTGTTTCAGCTGCTGTCGCGGCTATTCCGCACATCAGTAGCAGACAAATTGCGCGAGAATCGGGAATCCCAAAAACGTCGGTGTTGAGAATGCTATATCAACATCGATTGCACCCGTACCATAGTTCTATGCACCAGGAATTGCTTGGCGACGACTTTGAACGTCGTGTACAGTTCTGCCACTGGGCACAAGAGAAATTATGGGACGATGACAGATTTTTGGCACGCGTTCTATTTAGCGACGAAGCGTCATTCACCGACAGCGGTAACGTAAACCGCCATAATATGCACTATTGAGCAACGGAAAATCCACGATGGCTGCGACAAGATGAACATCAGCGACCTTGGCGGGTTAATGTATGGTGCGGCATTATGGGAGGAAGGATAATTGGCCCCCATTTTATCGATGGCAATCTAAATGGTGCAATGTATGCTGATTTCATATGTAATGTTCTACCGATGTTACTACGCTGCATGACAGAATGGCGATGTAGTTCCAACATGATGGATGTCCGGCACATAGCTCGCGTGCGGTTGAAGCAGTATTGAATAGCATATTTCATGACAGGTGGACGGGTCGTCGAAGCACCATACCATGGCCCGCACGTTCACCGGATCTGACGTCCCCGGATTTCTTTCTGTGGGGAAAGTTGAAGGATATTTGCTATCGTGATCCACCGACAACGCCTCACAAATTGCGTCAGCGCATTGTCAATGCATGTACGAACATTACGGAAGGCGAACTACTCGCTGTTGAGAGGAATGTCGTTACTCGTATTGCCAAATGCATTGAGGTTGACGGACATCATTTTGAGCATTTCTTGCATTAATGTGGTATTTACAGGTAATCACGCTGTAACAGCGTGCGTTCTCAGAAATGATGAGTTCACAAAGGTACATGTATCACATTGGAACAATCGAAATAAAATGTTCAAACATACCTACGTTCTGTATTTTAATTTAAACAACCCACCTGTTACCAACTGTTCGTCTAAAATTGTGAGCAATATGTTTGTGACTATTACAGCGCCATCTATCACAAAGCGAAAAAAGTGGTCCAACTAAAACATTCATATTTCTTTACGTACTACACGAATGTGTAATAAAAAATGGGGGTTCCTACTTAAAAAAAAAAAAAAACGCAGTTGATATCCGTTTGACCTATGGCAACGCCATCTAGCAGGCCAACCATAGCGCCATCTGGTTTCTCCCTTCAAGCTAGACAAGTTTCGTCCATTGTAGTTTTTTCGTTTGACGCTTATTTCGTGAGATATTTGGCCCGGTCACGATCAATGGATCACGCTGTATAGTAAAATTCAGGGCTGGTTCGAGACTATTTTTCGACACATGCGACTTATCGTTGGCGCCCCCCCCCCCCCTCCCCTCATCCCAGCTTGTGCCTCGTACGCTTTTACCCATGTCAGTTTTTGTTACTAATTATGATACGCATTGTGTAGAAATAAGAAATATTGTACTTGAGCACGCCTCGCACCCTCAAGCGGCTGCTACTCACTGTGATACATCCTGTGTAGAGATTATACAGTTGTGGCGCCCCTCTCGACTTGGCACCCCAAGCTGTGTGTCGTGACCCTCGGGGCTCGGCATAGATTCTAACAAAGAGTCAGGATTATTATCCACTACTCAAACAGCGGATGACGAATAAACAGACACGCCTGTGAAAAATAGCGACATCATCGTGGAAGATACTAGGGCGTTCAATAAGTAATACAATACATTTTTTTCTTGGCCATTTTCGGTTGAAAACTGTGGAATGTATTGTGGGACGTCTTGGAATATTCCCGCTTCAGCCTCTATAGTTTCATAGGTGGCGACGCCATATGCAGCCTTCAAGATTGCGTCTCTAAGGCCGGTATTACACTATCAAATTTCTTTGTCAAATATCTTTGTCAAAAATCTTTGTCAAAGATATTTGATGGTGTAATAGGAACTTTGTCAAATGTCGTCCAATGTTTGATCAAATCTAGGGCCTCGCTGAAGATTTGATCAAAGAAATCGCTTGTCTTCTGTTTACTGCAATGTGACATGTTACCACATGGAGCGCTAGCATCGCTGCAGCGTTCTGTCGTCTGTAGTGTTTTTATAATTGGCGGTAAATACAATTGGTGTGTGCCGACAACTACAAAATTAATAGAGATGAATGAAGCTGATGGGACACTTTACAACGTGAGGCACCCTGAATACAAAAATAGATTAAGAAGATTGGAGACCTGACCAGACCTAACCTAACCTAACATAACCCTCTCCCGTAGCAAGGAATCGGAGTGTTACAGTGAGCCTGTCTTCTGAAGATGTAGCAGTGAATATTGTGCTTTGTGATATAAAGATACGCTTCACTGAGCACATACATCCATTCTTAAGTAATTGATCGACGACTTGACGCCATCCACTGTAAGCTCATGTAACAAGTTTTGTTGAATGCTTTTATCGTGTCGTCGCTTTACCCAGATTAGATTAGTTTTTCGTTCCATAGATCCGTGCTGAGGAGATCCTCGTGGATGTGGAACATGCCAATTTTTTTAAAGCGGAAATAACAATACTAATAGTATGAATAAATACATCATTTGTTTCTATTAAAAATTTCGTCAATGGAGTAGGAGTTGGCCACTAGTAAGTCTTTCAGGCTCCTTTTAAACTGATCTTTATTTATAACTAAAATTTTTATGTTTGCTGGCAAATTATTGAAGATGAGTGTTGCTGAGTAGTGGACCCCTTTTTGAACTAAAGTAAGTGCAGATCATTTTTGTTCGTGGTATTGTATGTATGAACTGAGTTGTTTGTTGGAAAAAGAGATATATTATTTAGGACAAATTTTATTAAGGAGTAAATATACTGAGAGGCAGTAGTTAGTATACCCAGTTCTTTGAAGAGGTTTCTGTAGGACATCCGTGAATTTACTCCACAAATAATACGTATTACACACTTGGACTCTGAAAACTTTTGTTTGACTCAAAGAGTTACCCCAAAATATTATACCATATGACATTATGGAATGAAAGTATGCAAGCTTTTTCATTTTTATGTTGCCTATGTCTGCCAACACTCGAATTGCAAATACAGATTTGTTAAAGCGTTTCTGTAGTTCTGTGGTGTGCTCCTCCCAACTGAATTTATTATCAAGTTGTAATCCCAGGAATTTACGACTGTCAACCTCGTATGTATGGTTCCTTTTTTTTTCTCCCATTTCTTTTCCGCATGCGCGCACATTGCAATTGCGATACGTGCAACTACTGAGGTTAATAACAAGTTGTTGTCAGCCATCTTGAACTTTGACGAAAAATATGATGACAGTGTAATACCCCTTCTAGCGCTACGTCAAAGATCTTCGTCAAATATATTTGAGGAATATTAGATCATTTCTTTCATCAAATCTTTGACAAAGAAATTTGATAGTGTAATACCGGCCTAACCGAGTGCGTTCCAAGCAGAGAGCTGTCATTAAGTTTCATTGGCCGGAAACAAGAACATTGCAGTACTGATAGTCGCTTGCAGAATGTCTTCAGAGACCTGACAGCGAACAAAAGCACGGTGAGTCGTTGGGCGAGGCATCTGCCATCATCGCAACAAGGTCACGCAAACAAGCCCGCTCTCCCCATCTCTTCAGCGTGCTCTTCGCCGCAAAAAAGCAAACGAATTTTTCCTCCATGACAGCAAAACGGCTTCACAAAAGTGCGCGCACGGGAGAGGAGCTCACAAAATTAATTTGATTGTTCTTCCTTATCCATCATACAGCCCGGATCTCGCGTCTTTCGACTTCCATATGTTTGGCCCAATGAAGGATGCGCTCTGCGGGAAGCAGTACGTGTGTGATTGAGAGGCTGTTGCAAAACGTTGACTCGACCAGCAGAGTGGTATCATGCGGGCATATTGGCCCTCCCAGTAAGGGCTCGTAAGGCCGTCGCAAAGAAAGGAGATTATGTTGAAAAATAGGATTTTGTTGCCAAAAGAGTAGCGAAAATATGGCGTAATGGAATTCTGAATAAAAACTGTCTGCTTTCAGAAAAAAAAGTGTTGCATTAGTTACTAAACGCCCGTCGTAGCTTTGCGGATACTGACAGTGAAGCTTCGTTAGTAACCGAGGTGAGATGTAGTGTACATTCTGTTTTTGTTCTGGTTCTAAATGAACACGTCACTCAGTGGCGCATACAGATGTCTACTGTGGTTCAAATGGCTCTGAGCACTATGGGACTCAACTGCTGAGGTCATTAGTCCCCTAGAACTTAGAACTAGTTAAACCTACCTAACCTAAGGACATCACACACATCCATGCCCGAGGCAGGATTCGAACCTGCGACCGTAGCGGTCTCGCGACTCCAGACTGCAGCGCCAGAACCGCGCGGCTGTCTACTGTGTAACAGCGCTTCACTCGGAAAGTACTGGTATGTTGTTGTTGTTGTGGTCTTCAGTCCTGAGACTAGTTTGATGCAGCTCTCCATGCTACTCTAGCCTGTGCAAGCTTCTTCATCTCCCAGTACCTACTGCAACCTACATCCTTCTGAATCTGCTTAGTGTATTCATCTCTTGGTCTCCCTCTACGATTTTTACCCTCCACGCTGCCCTCCAATAATAAATTGGTGATCCCTCGATGCCTCAACACATGTCCTACCAACCGATCCGTTCTTCTGGTCAAGTTGTGCCACAAACTTCTCTTCTACCCAATCATATTCAATACTTCCTCCTTTGTTATGTGATCTACTCATCTAATCTTCAGCATTCTTCTGTAGCACCGCATTTCAAAAGCTTCCATTCTCTTCTTGTCCAAACTATTTATCGTCCATGTTTCACTTCCATACATGGCTACACTCCATACAAATACTTTCAGAAATGACTTCCTGACCCTTAAATCTATACTCGATGTTAACAAATTTCTCTTCTTCAGAAACGCTTTCCTTGCCATTGCCAGTCTACATTTTATATCCTCTCTACTTCGACCATCATCAGTTATTTTGCTCCCCAAATAGCAAAATTCCTTTACAACTTTAAGTGTCTCATTTCCTAATCTAATTCCCTCAGCATCACCCGACTTAATTCGACTACATTCCATTATCCTCGTTTTGCTTTTGTTGATGTTCATCTTATACCCCCCTTTCAAGACACTATCCATTCCATTCAACTGCTCTTCCAAGTCCTTTGCTGTCTCTGACAGAATTACAATGCCATTGGCGAACCTCAAAGTTTTTATTACTTCTCCATGGATTTTAATACCTACTCCGAATTTTTCTTTTGTTTCCTTCACTGCTTGCTCAACATACAGATTGAATAACATCGGGGAGAGGCTACAACCCTTTCTCACTCCCTTCCCAACCACTGCTTCCCTTTCATGTCCCTCGACTCTTATAACTGCCATCTGGTTTCTGTACAAATTGTAAATAGCCTTTCGCTCCCTGTATTTTACCCCTGCCACCTTCAGAATTTGAAAGAGAGTATTCCAGTCCACATTGTCAAAAGCCTTCTCTGTATGCTACCATTATCTCCCCACCATGCTTCGACGTTGCTGGCCCACTGGCCAGGTAACCAGTTCGCTGTGCCGGTAATACATACACTGTCCGATCAAAAGTATCCGAACACCTGTTAGTGGACTTTCGTATGGGGTGCGTCACCCTTCGCGTGTATAACGGCTTGAAATCTGCACTGGACTCTTTCACTAAGGTATTTAAAAGTCTGTGGAAGAATGTTAGACATTCTTCCTTAAGAGCCGAAACCAGAGAGAGTAGCAACATTTTACGCTGCGGTCTGGAGCGAAGTCGACCTTCTAACTCAATAAGGTGATACAAAAATATTTCTGTTTGCTGATGACACCAGATTGGTAGTGAAGGATCTTGTGTGTAATATTGAAACATTATCAAATAACGTAGTTCATGAAATAAGTTCGTGGCTTGTGGAAAATAATTTGATGCTAAATCACAGTAAGACTCAGTTTTTACAGTTTCTAACTAACAATTCAACAAGAACTGATATTTTGGTCAGACAGAATGGGCATATTATAAGCGAGACGGAACAGTTCAAGTTCCTAGGCGTTCGGATGGATAGTAAACTGTTGTGGAAAGCCCATGTTCATGATCTTGTTCAGAAACAAAATGCTGCTTTATTTACCATTAGAACAGTATCTGAAATACGTGACATTTCAACACGAAAAGTAGTCTACTTCGCATATTTTCATACGCTTATGCCATATGGTATTATTTTTTGGTGTAATTCTTCTGATTCAAAAAGGGTATTTTTGGCTCAAAAACGGACTGTTCGAGCTATGTGTGGTGTAAGTTCGAAAACCTCTTGTCGACCCCTATTCAATAGTGTGGGAATTTTGACATTGCACTCACAATATATATTTTCTTTAATGTCGTTTGTTGTTAGCAATATTAGCTTATTCCCAAGAGTTAGCAGCTTTCACTCTGTTAATACTAGGCAGAAATCAAATCTGCATGTGGAATGCACTTCCTTGACTCTTGTGCGGAAAGGAGTGCAGTATTCTGCTGCATCCATTTTCAATAAGCTACCACAAGAACTCAAAAATCTTAGCAGTAGCCCAAATACTTTTAAATCTACACTGAAGAGTTTCCTCATGGCTCACTCCTTCCATTCTGTCGAGGAGCTCCTGGAAGAGCTAAAAAAATTAAGCAAATTACAGTGTTACATTGTTGATTTTCTTTATTTAAACTTACGACTTGTCGCCTGAATATGTTTCTTATATTTCATTTTATCTGTTTCTACAATCGTGTTATAATTTCATGTATTGACTCGTTCCATGAGCATGGAGACGTCTCCTTAATTTGGTCCCACGGAACAATAAATAAATAAATAAAAACCACGAAGGTGTTCCATTGGATTCAGGTCAGCACTCTGGGCAGGCCAGACCATTTCAGGAATGTTACGTATCATTGCCCCACGGATGCTGCTACATAACAGGGTCCATTGTTATGCTGATACAATAAGTCATCGTTTACAGTCAGTCATCGTCTCTGAACTGTTCACGTACTGTACGCAGTACACAGTGCGGTAAAATGTTCATATCCTTTTTCTTGGATATTTTGTGTTTTCTTGAGCGCAAGTAGGGGACCACATTCTAACCACGAAAGACACTCCCGTACTGTAATACCACCTTCTCCGTACTTCGCTGTAGGCACTACACCTGGTGGTAGATAACGTTCCACTGGCATTCATCAAACCCAAACCCTTCCATTACTCCAGATCATTAGTTTCCAGTCATCCACTGTCCTGTCGCATCGCTCTTTGCGACACCTCAAGCGTCACTCAGCTCTGACTACAACAGGGCGTTCTGCGGGAAGTGAGTAAGTGCTCCACAAAAAGCAATAATGTCGTTTCTTTTTTGACATATTCTCTAATTTTTTAAACATTTTTAAAATTTTATTCTGATTTCAGTGTTACTGGTTGTGGTTTAAAATTGAAGTAATCACTGAAAGAAACAAGTTTTTCTCGTTTTTTAAAGTTATAGTGAACTTCAAAATAAAAGAGGTGTTCCATCAAAGTACCACGATTTCCGTCTCAGGAAAAGTTTGGGAATCCCTGGACTACAGAAATGTGTGGTTTATGAGTAACTGTTCGACCATTGTACCTCATTTTTTTAACTTGCTACGCACAATCATTGTGCTAACTGGACAGCTGGTAGCACTTTGGAACGCATGAATGATTCCTTCCGCTGCTCTCGTGCGACTGTTACAAGCACCTTCCACAATGCTTGGCGATCTCTGCCCGTCAGTCACAAGGTCTACCTGGCGTTTGCAACTCACAGTCTTCCGCGTTTCCATTTCACAATCATAACAGTCGACTTGGGCACTGTAGAAAGGTTGACATTTCCCTAATGGATTTGTTACTTTAGTGACATCCAATGACTACCCACGTTCGAAGCCGCACAGCTTTCCTGACCTATCCATTCAGTTGGTACCACTTCTCAAGTTTTGGGTTCGCATGCAGGAGGTCGTGGATTCGATCCTGGGTTTGGGCGCTTTTTTTATTAGCTAATATCATTCTGACATTTCACACGGTAATATACGCCGTTTCTAACGTCACATGTATCCTAAATTTACAACATTTTGTAACTCTGAACGTAACAAATACGTGGTTATACAAATAAGAAATAGACTGTTGAAGCAAATAACCTGTCATAGGACAGAATAACTACAAAAAAATATCAATTTCGAGATGCTAAAGATGCGCATGGTCCATGTAATGCGCATTACTCCTCCGACAGGTATTGTTCTGCACGATTCATGCCGACATCGCCTATTGTGAAATGTTCTGTTTCGAAGTACATTCTGTGTCCCTAACGGTAACAGACGTGATGTTTCCACAATCCCGCCGTTAGAATAATAATAATAACGCATTGAAATACGTACTAAACAGCATGCGGTTACCAGATTCAGTGCCGGCCGGAGTGGCCGAGCGGTTAAAGGCGCTACAGTCTGGAACCGCACGACCGCTACGGTCGCAGGTTCGAATCCTGCCTCGGGCATGGATGTGTGTGATGTCCTTAGGTTAGTTAGGTTTAAGTAGTTCTAAGTTCTAGGGGACTGATGACCACAGCAGTTAAGTCCCATAGTGCTCAGAGACATTTGAACCATTTTTGAACCAGATTCAGTGTTGAAAGGCATGGGACCATGGTGACAACACATACAAATAGTAACCGAGTTTGGACATTATTCGCAAAGCACATTGGTAGTCCTGTTGGTAACGTAAGGCCCTAACGAAATGTATGGACCTGAACGAGGCAAGAAAATAGTTGCTACTAATCTCTGGGACCATACAAAGAAAACAGGTTTCGCATCTAGTGGATGAGGTACTTGTGAAATTCGATGACATGAAAAGGGCTTCTTTCAAAGCTGACCAATCTTCCATATCTACGATTGTAGTATGTAAGTGCAAGCTTTTTCTAGAGGACCCGCTGCGATCACTGTTGACGGTTAAGATGCCAGATACCGTACCACCTGCACTACTTTTACCAAACAAAAAACAATGGCCTCAACCCGAAATCGAACCATCGACTAGCTGCATGCTAACCAAAACGCTATTTATTGCACCAACTGTACAGCACGAAGACTATATGCTGACAGAGGTAGCTACCATACATGTGGTTACAGTGTTGCCAGATTGCCACTCTTTAACGTCCTTTTTCTGCCGGATGTACTCGCCGGACGAAATTTTGTGATAGACATTTTTTTATCACTGGCATGTGAGGATTGCGCTGCGAAGCCCGAGTGCGCGAATTTCCCTTCATCCTGTGTATAATATTATACCCTCTTCCGTAAGTAACTTTGGGAAATATTGTGGTAACACCAGTCTTCTATTGCTGACTCAGGTTGATCATTCAAAAGATTCAGGCTTACAAAAAAGTAGCTGTCAGTAAAAACATGGGGAATCTCGCTTATCTAGCTCCATTAGTAAGTCTCTCCTATTTATCCAGATCGTTTTATTTATTTATTTATTTTTGTTCAGTATCTACACTGTATTAATTAGATACTCTAGGAGTAACAAAAGGCATCAATAAGTAGACGACAATCATTAAATTTAGAGGCAGCCAATTGCCATACATGGATGATGACACAGTGTCAGTTAACGAGTTAAAGTTTAATGGTAAAATACTATATTGGCTCCGTTTGTTGCAAATGTAAAATGTCATCCGAGAGAAAGACGAGTTTAATGTTCAGTGGGAAAATACAGTATTGTCTCCATTTGTTGCAGATGTAAAATAACATCCGAGGGAAAGAAGGTGGTACTGCCCATGGGCGAAAAGTTACATGCACTGCGTAGGATGAGTAAAGGAGATTTGCAGAAAACAGTGATGTTGGATTTGGTCTCGGGAACTTTGACCGTGTCAGACTGGAAGAATAACCGAAAAAAACTGAAGACTTTTGTTTCAAAGTTGTGTCAGAAAACTTTAGAAAGCCGCAGGGCAACCGAAAAAGCAAAGAATGATTCCCTAAATGATATCCTTTTCGTCTGGTTTTGTGAAAACATGGAGATTGATGTTCGGTTTATCAATTGTCACTAACTAATATAGTGAAAGCCTTTCGGGCGAGACAGTAGCTGCTGGAAAAAGAAATCGAAATGTTCATTTCCTGTCCATTTCCTTAGACAAGTTTAAAACGCCCACGAAGCCTTTATTATCAGACGCCACCCAATAAGACACGAAGTTCCAAATTATAATCCTGCAAAAGTATGTAATAAGAATAGAATCTCAACACTGACTTGCTATTAAGTGTCTGGGAAATTACAAAATCCCCCTTTTTTTAATAGGGAAATCAAAAAATCAAAGTGCTTTAAAAACAATTGAATCGTCACTCCTTGTTAGTGTCTTACAACTCGCAAAATAATGTGTGGATAGACTGTTTACTTTTTTAAAACTGGTCCTTGTGACGAAGTGTAAAAGAATTTCTAAAAGAAAGTTTGCCATATGATGGAGTAACAATGGCTGATGGCGCCAAAGTGAAATATCTGTTATCCAACGTACTGTACCGGTATTGCATTGTATCCTTATTAATCCGTTCAATGTGGTGTACGACATAATATGGCAGGGGTCAAAATATGGTATGAGAACATATGTAGACACAACATTGTTTCATATAGTGTACATCACACCGAAGATATATTACACATCTACTCATAATAAAGTAAGAGTTCAAATAATAATGCTGGTGATAGCCAGAAAGCTGAAGTTCATTAATGGACAATAGGTTATATTCCTAATAAATGGCATTATTGCAGCCAGTGAACCAAGGAGCTCAGGAAAAGATTAAGAGACAAACTGCTGAGTAAGCATGTCGAATAACTGCAAGAGGAATATGGTGTACTAACACTTTTCAAATTTGTGAATTGCAAAGCCTTCATTTATGTGATTGCTTCTGTGTGGTATCATGTTACTGAGTCAACAACCCAAGTTGTGGACATGTTTATGACCAACCATTTGTGAGTATACTGATGCAGTTTGTACACTGAATGAACAAACTGGGAACAATGTCAACATGAAGTTCATTGAAGCACTTACAAACAGCCTGTGCTGTGCAGACATACTGACTGCAAAATATCAGTGATGCTGTTTGTGGTTATTTGTGTTATGCTACTTATTTGATTCTGACATTAATAATTTATTAAGTTAAGCATAAGGAACATTGCTTTTAAGGTTTAGGTATATTGGGAATGTAATTGAAGGTAACTATTGGATTGTAATAGTTACCTTACTTTAATGTGCTGTTGCCACTAAGGATCTCTTAATTATAATTAAAGTTACTACTTTTACAGTATTGTAAATTTACTGAATGAAATTAGTGGCAAAATTTATTTGTGTGATTGTTATTATGTGTTTGTTTTTCTCAGTATATGAATTATGATTGAGAAAATGCATACAGAATTTATTTCTCCAGTGAAGGAGGTGCATTATTGTTGGGTTTAGTTTGACATTTCCATTCCGTGCCACAGTTTGTCCTTGCACACTTGTAATCTCTACTATTGCAGTGATTTTAATAGGTGAATGTTTTGTGAAATGTATTTTGGATTCCTGTTAATATTCTTACTGTTGTTATTGCTGTGGGCTTCAGTCCTGAGACTGGTTTGATGCAGCTCTCCATGCTACCCTATTCTGTGCAAGCTTCTTCATCTCCCAGTACCTACTGCAGCCTACATCCTTCTGAATCTACTTAGTGTATTCATCTCTTGGTCTCCCTCTACGATTTTTGCCCTCTACACTGCCCTCCAGTACCAAATTGGTGATCCCTTGATGCCTCAGAACATGTCCTACCAACCGATCCCTTCTTCTAGTCAAGTTGTGCCACAAACTCCTCTTCTCCCCAATTCTATTCAATACCTCCTCATTAGTTATGTGATCTACCCATCTAATCTTCAGCATTCTTCTGTAGCACCACATTTCGAAAGCTTCTATTCTCTTCTTGTCTAAAGTATTTATTGTCCACATTTCACTTCCATACATGGCTACACTCCATACAAATACTTTCGGAAACGACTTCCTGACACTTAAATCTATACTTGATGTTAACAAATTTCTCTTCTTCAGAAACGCTTTCCCTGTCATTGCCAGTCCAGATTTTATATCCTCTGTACTTCGACCATCATCAGTTATTTTGCTCCCCAAATAGCAAAACTCCTTTACTACTTTAATTATCTCATTTCCGAATCTAATTCCCTCAGCATCACCCGATTTAATTTGACTACATCCCATTATCCTCGTTTTGCTTTTGTTGATGTTCATTTTATACCCTCCTTTCAAGATACTGTCCATTCCGTTCAACTGCTCTTCCAAGTCCTTTGCTGTCTCTGACAGAATTACAATGTCATCGGCGAACCTCAAAGTTTTTATTTCTTCTCCATGGATTTTAATACCTACTCCGAATTTTTCTTTTGTTTCCTTTACTGCTTGCTCAATATACAAATTGAATAGCATCGGGGAAAGGCTACAACCCTGTCTCACTCCCTTCCCAACCGTTGCTTCCCTTTCATGCCCCTCGACTCTTATAACTGCCATCTGGTTTCTGTACAAATTGTAAATAGCCTTTTGCTCCCTGTATTTTACCCCTGCCACCTGCAGAATTTGAAAGAGAGTATTCTAGTCAACATTGTTAAATGCTAGAAACGTAGGTTTGCCTTTCCTTAATCTTTCTTCTAAGATAAGTCGTAGGGTCAGTATTTTCTCACGTGTTCCAACATTTCTACAAGAATCCAAACTGATCTTCCCTGAGTTCAGCTTCTACCAGTTTTTCCATTCGTCTGTAAAGAATTCGCGTTAGTATTTTGCAGCTGTGACTTATTAAACTGATAGTTGGTTGGGGTTGATTTGGTGGAAGAAACAAAACAGCAAGGTCATCAACTCATTGGATTAGGGAAGGAAGTCGGCCGTGCCCTTCCAAAGTAGCCATCCCGGCATTTGCCTGAAGTGATTTCAAGAAATCACGGAAAACCTAAATCAGGATGGTCGGATGCAAGATTGTACCATTGTCCTCCCGAAAGCAAGTTCAGTGTGTTAACCACTGCACCACCTTGCTCGGTAGTTACATGTAGTACTTGTACATATATTTATCTTAGTATTGTAAGTATATTATGTGTTGCAACAGGGAACATGTAACTTAGAATTAACTGAGTGAATACAAACGCCTATTTACAAGGAAAGCGTTTAACTCCTTGTGGAATAGCTTTGCTTCACAAGTTTTTAGAGTATGTGGGAGCTTATTGAACCAGGTCTACCCATTAATATAAAGGCTGTTGTCAGTTATTTTTAGTTTTGTCCTCTGCCTGAAGTACTTACCCTTACTTGTAGTATCATAATTGTGTGTACCACTACATTTATTTTCTTTGTTTTTACTATTCCCAACAAATGTAATAAGTTTATAGCAGCATAAATAATAAATTGTTAATGATTTATGTTGACGTAAGGTTTCATTACAGGATTGAGTGGATCTCAGTCTATGCATTAACGTAGTAACTGTCTTCTGTTGTACTAATATTCTGTTCAGGTACAGGTCTGCCACACAGCCCCACAGTTCAATTCCATAATTAAGAAATGGATAAATTGTTCCATAGTAGACCATTTTTAAAGTTTGACTTGGAACTATTTTTGCCAGTTGGCTTATAATGTACAAGCTACTGCTGATTGTCTCACATACAGAGTTAATGTGGTTTACCCAGTGAAGATTTTTGTCCAGGTGGACACAAAAAAATTTAATGTTATCTGTTTCTGTGATTCAACACAATGTATACTGCTGATTTCAGCCTGATAAGAGCCAGTTGTTTGAAATGTTGTTAGCTGGGATTTACTGATGTTAGCGTGTAGTCCTTGATGTAGAAGATATATGGTTGCTTCAGTTACACCTTTCATTGCAACTGACTGTAATGCCTCAAAGTCTAGAAGACTGGGAATTATCTGTTCTGCATGAAAGTTTAGTAGACTACTTGCAGTTTGTTAAGTACGTAGACAGTAAATGCATAAATGAGTCTTTGATGTGGTTTAACTATTTGTTTTATGTATTTTTGAACTACAGCACTTGACATACCATCCCAAGCAGCTGAGTGTTTGTTTTTTAAGGTGGGGATTATCGTGCTTATTTCATTTTCCTTGACCTAGTCAGATTCAATATCCACTGTTTGAGTGTTGTGATTCGATATTAGCATGTCAGTGTAGGGATCTCAGGGTCCTTGAAAAGGCTTCTTCCAGGTGTTTGGTTTTAATTTTTTCGTAATATTCTTAGTGCATGCTTCTGGAGATCTAATATTTTCTTGACTTCAGCTGCATTCTCCCAGAAGATTATGCTTTCAAGCAGCAGCCAGTGAAAGTATGCTATGAACCCTGTCTGCTGGACAACACAATAACACCATTTTCTAAGTGGAAATCAGACAAAAACAGGCTTTTTGGTTAACTTATCCATGTGCTGCCTTAGTTTGATATCCATCTCGATTGCTTGGAACTTCACACATGAGTTGTCATTTTGTGTCTGCACATTGACCACTACATTTTGTCCATGGAAGTCGTTTTAGTTTTGCATGCATAAAATTAGTTTTTGTAAGATTAAGATTAAACTGCTTGCTGTGAACTAGTTATTATCCTGTTTTGCTATTCACCTGGCTCTCTCTGGTGTGTCAAGAATAGGAGTATGCCTAGTACCAAACCTCACTGGATCCCATATTCAACATTTTTCCTCACGTATCCAAATTAATGTTCACCAATGCATCAAAGATGTAGATGTACCAGTGTGACCCAAGTCAAGTTAAATTCTCAGAAAGCTTGTAAGACACTGGTTTTATATTTCGGAGGAATAAGGTTCAAATCCATGTACAGCATCTGTATGTAAATTACACGTGGTTTTCAGGAATCACTTCAGGTGAATGTTTTCTCCAACAAAACCATGGCCAGTTCCATTTCCCATCCTATGCTAGGACAAGGTAGCGCTTCATCTGTGGTAACGTTGTTGTTAATAGTGGTTAAAACTATGACTTTCCTTTTGTCAGTATGGTCCAGAGATGTAATGGTATTCATCTAACTCTCTGTTAAAGTTATTTGTCATGTAAAAGTGGAGAGAGTAAAGAGTGTAAGAAAAAAAGCACTGTACTTTTTTTTCGCTGAAGTGGATACGTAAGCACAGCCAAACTTGGAGATGGTATCTGTAGAATGATGGGCTAAAGATTGTGTTTTTGTAATGTTTGTGGAATATTCTGTCAGTACTTGGAGGAATATAAATATTAAAAACTTAAATACAGTGATTACTGTGGAACTTCAGAACTGTGTATTTAAGTTTTTTTATGTCTTTTGAACCTCTTTGGAATAACTCAGATGGTGCTGACAAAAATAATCGTGTGCCTACTTGTAGGATTGCCAAAACACAAGAATTTCTTGAGGACTGCCTCAAGGGCGCCTGTACCCAGGGGCAAGGAGGAATCACAGCCCCCTAACTCTCAGGGAAAGGAAAAACATATAGTGTAATAAGGTGTTCTTCTTTTGAGAAAATGATTTAAAAGTTGGTATTAGGCAGTTTTTAACAGAGTTAGAAATTGAACTTTTTTATGGGTACTTGGAAGTCACCATTTGTCTTCCAAAATATTAAAAATACTCCCTACCCTAGGACTAGTGCCCTCCTGCCCTCCCCTTACTAACTATTATTTGGGTGTCCTTGCATGGCATTGTGATTTCTTGCTCCTTTCAAAGCGCAATGAGTCATTTATAAGCATTGGAAGCAGTTGTGTTTTCCTCTGAGCTTTCACAAAGAAAGCACATTGCAGAGTCTTCACTAGGCTGTTTGAGAAGTTCCAGTAGTGCATTCACCTTGAAGAAAAATATTTTGAGTAGATGTGAATACAGTTTCCCAGAAAAGAAGTAAGATGCAAATTACCCCCCCCCCCCCCTCCCCATCACTCCAGACTGAACCCATACAATGAATGTAAATTGAATATGCATGTATTTATTAACAATTTTAACATATTCCTTTCAGAACAAAAAACCTGCAGGCCGCAGTCATTCCAGTGCACAAAATCCAAGCTGTGCATCCCTTTAGCATGGCTATGTGATGGCGAGATTGACTGTGGAAGTCCAGAGGATGATGCTTCGGATGAAGACCTTGAAAGGTGTAAGTGATGAAATCCACATCAAATGTACACTCTTCAGAATATTAATGTTGGTTCATGGACACTTTTGATAACTGTAGTTAAATTTTACAGGTCATGTGAATTACAAATGCCTCTGGAACGAATTTAGATGTCCTGACACAGTGGAATGCCTTCCAGTGTCAGCACTTTGCAATTCCACGTCTGAGTGTCCAGATGGAAAAGACGAAGGAGACTTCTGCAAACCAGATTATGTTTACCGTAAGTAAAGCTAATTTGTGGCCATTCAGAACTTTGTTATTATTATTATTATTATTATTATTACTGCTGTTGCCATTTTTATTATTATTAACACTAATTACATTGTTTGAACTGATGCTTCCTTTTGCATAAAAATATTCAAATTATTCTACCAAGAAAAACAATGCAGCCCGAAAACACTAGATTTACATTATAAGAAGGAGATTTCAGGTAGTCATAACTACTGCATTATTTTCATACATTATGTGGCATGAATGATGTGGTCATTCTTTGCAGCTTCCATACCTACATATTCTGCAAACCACTGTGAAGTGTGTTGCAGGCACCAGCCCAACATTATAGTGTTGGGCTGGTGATGGATGTCTGGTGACATTGTACTGAACTACCTTTTCACCTTAGCGTTTGTAATCTACTTCAAGTATATGTAGCAGAAGAAGATACTGCTTTAATTTTATACTTTGATAGACTTTATCTTTTCACCATTTAAATTCCTATTATCTAACACACAAGTAAACACCGACAGTTTCACATGTAACCTAAGGGTTCCTGAAATTCCCTGCATGCCTTATTTGTTACTTTTATGCCCCTCTAAACATGATAGAGAAAGATGAGTTTATTTCTTACTACTTTGTCCAGTTCCTTATCAATTCATTTTGTGTCCTTCCCTCACTGAATCAAAATATAAGCAGAGGTATCATAACAGTGCACACCAGTTGTTTCTTTGTGCTATGTATTTATTATATTTGTTTAAATATAACTGAAGCAGAATAGGGAAAAATATTTTTTCTCTGGCAGTGGTTGCTGCACATTGTTGTAATTTAAATAACAACAATGCTCTCACTTCTTGCACAAAGAAAACCTGTTCATTTTTCTTAGTGTTGCTGTTAGTTGTGAGAGATTGTATTTCTGTTGTATATTTCCAGCTGATGGTGTGAGCTGTTCCAGTATGATGTGCTCACATGCTTGTCGACATAGTCCTAGTGGCGCTATATGTTATTGTCGAGAAGGAGAGAAGCCTGTTGGCACAAACTGTGTAGGTAAGTTTACTTCATTTGTTGTGTTGTCTTCTTAAACTTTTCTTGTGTAGGAAATTTTATGATACTTCATTGTACAAAATGGGATCCTGTTCACATTATAGCAGGGAAAAAATCTATCCATTTGATAGTCTGTGTCAGGTGGATTGAACTATACTAAGCAGTGGCCGTAAATTTCTAATCAGATTTCTCTCCACCTTTATCAGCTGTTTCTTGATTAAAACTGAGAAATATGGCATCACTGGTATATCAAAGAAATTGTGGTAACAAAAGATGAAGTATCATGTAACAGAAAGAGAGAACTATATCTAATGATCAGTGATAAGCACAGGTGTGCAACTGTCTTTGTATTATACAAAAGGCATTGTTGGTTATTGAGAAGATTTACAAGAAAATCAAAAAGCTTGCATGTGATGTTAGAGATTTGTAATTCTGAAAATAGAATCAAAACTATATGGAGAAGGGAAACAGAAAAGTCTTAACCATGAACAAGATGATCTACTAGTTGAAGATATGACCAAATGGTCCTTGACATCAAACACACAACAAAAAATGTCTTTAATAATAATTTTCAAAATGTAACCGAGAAATTCAGTACAGTCATCTGAAAGAAGAAGCTTTGCAGTCTTTATGGGACAATCAGTACCACAAGCATTCAATCACTTCTAGTGAAACCAGGAGAATATTTAACTTCTTAATGGTGAAAACTGTCATGCAGTCATTTCAAGCAAAATGTGTAAAACATGTTCATCTGATATAGCTACTGTACTCATATTGAGTACATCACTTTCATAAGACATCTTTCCAGGCAGACTGAGGTGTTCTTTAAGAAAGTTAGTGGGACAGATCTTAATAACTATTGGTTCTAAAGAATTTTTTATAGCCTCTATCCACATTCAACTCTGTTTTTTTATTGATCTGTTTCAACAGCTAAGATAGTCATCTTCAGATATTTGGTTGGTTGATTTGGGGGAGAGGACCAAATAGCAAGGTCATCGGTCCCATCGTACTAGGGAAGGATGGGGAAGGAAGTCGGCCGTGTCCTTGCAAAGAAACCATCCCGGTATTTGCCTGAAGTGATTTCGGGAAATCATGGAAAACCTAATCAGGATGGCCAATGTGGGTTTGAACCATTGTCCTCCTGAAAGCGAGTCCAGTGTGCTAACCACTGCGCCACCTTGCTCCGTTTCAGATGTTTAAAAACTTTTTTGGTTGTATGTCAAGTTCCATAGTGAGTTCATTACTCATGCCATGTTAACATTTTAGTGGAGAGTATATTGCAAATTCCACAAAGGTTTGTCAAAAATAAAATTACAAACAGATTTGTCACAAGTAAATACATAGGCAAAGCTAAAAAATGCACTTTGTGGATGTTGGCATGTCTACATATGTAGCATTCTTGTGACACTTGTCGGTTGTTAAAATCCACAATATATAGTAAAAGTGCACATTTATGCCAATTTTTACATTTACTTCGTGAGTGAAGCTCATCTTGGAACTTTCTCATTTGAAATACATAGTGCATTATGTCAATAAAAAATGGTTTGGACCACAATCTTGTCTGTAAAAAATTTCTTAGAAGTATGTACAGATCACTCCTCCTCATATATCATTATGAGGAATTTAAACTATTGACTCATTTCACCATTAACTTCTTTTTCAAAACTTTTGAAAAATGTGCTGTACTTAAGAATCGTTGAGACTATCTGCATATGTAAGATACCCAAGTCACCCAGAATGAGATTTTCACTCTGCAGCGAGTGTGCGCTGATATGAAACTTCCTGGCAGATTAAAACTGTGTGCCCAACCGAGACTTGAACTCGGGACCTTTGCCTTTCGTGGGCAAGTGCTCTACCATCTGAGCTACCGAAGCGCGACTCACACCCGGTCCTCACAGCTTTACTTCTGCCAGTATCTCGTCTCCTACCTTCCAAACTTTACAGAAGCTCTCCTGCGAACCTTGCAGAACTAGCACTCCTGAAAGAAAGGATACTGCAGAGACATGGCTTAGCCACAGCCTGGGGGATGTTTCCAGAATGAGATTTTCACTCTGCAGTGGAGTGTGCGCTGATATGAAACTTCCTGGCAGATTAAAACTGTGTGCCCGACCGAGACTCGAACTCGGGACCTTTGCCTTTCGCGGGCAAGTGCTCTACCATCTGAACTACCGAAGCACGACTCACACCCGGTCCTCACAACTTTGCTGTTTGGAAGGTAGGAGACGAGATACTGGCAGAAGTAAAGCTGTGAGGACCGGGTGTGAGTTGTGCTTCGGTAGTTCAGATGGTAGAGCACTTGCCCGCGAAAGGCAAAGGTCCCGAGTTCGAGTCTCGGTCGGGCACACAGTTTTAATCTGCCAGGAAGTTTCATACCCAAGTCAGTTACAGTTTGGATTCCAAAGGGGGCTCTCTACTGAACATGCCATCTACTGTTTCTCAGATTGCATATTAAAATATCTGAGTGACAAGATTTCACCTACCAGGATGTTTTTTTTATCTGTGTAAGGCAATTATACGACTGTCCAAATCACAACATTCTTTTGGGGAAGCTTTTGAGATACAATGAGTAAATGGTTAACTCATATTTAACTGATGGGAAGTAAAGGGTCGTGTTAGAAAGATAATGCAGCTCTCGCAATGAATCTTCTCCTTAGTGGGAGCAAAGTAATACTGGTATTCCACATCTTTCAATATTGTGTCCTCTCCTTTCGTTGCTATATATAAAAGACCCTCCATTTGATACTGAAGCAGAAATGTGTAGTTTGCTGATAGGTAATCATCATAATCAAGCGCAACAAAGCTGTAGCTATTGAATAGGTATTAAATGAAATATTCAAAAGCATTTTTGATTGATTCTTGGTAAGTAGCCTGTCACTCAAATTAGGAAAAAGAAAAAAAATGTTCATTAAATTTTATTAAAATGGTAACAGTACTGTATCAGGGAAAGAAAATACCTAAAACTGATTGTTTAAAATTCCTGGGTGTGCTTAGTAATCGGAACATGTACTGAAAATCACATGTTATAGATCTTGAATGCTAGAGTTCAGCAACTCTTGCTCTTTTACATTACTACATTAATGGTGTTACATGGATTCCATCAAGAGTGATCTCTGGGATGTGGAAAAAAGGCAAGGAAGTACATTTAATTTAAGTGCAATACAGTGAAATGACATTACATTAGTGTATTAAATTGCCAATTCCAATTATAAATTAACCTGAAACATTAAATTTAAGAGTTCTTGAGAAGATTAGTCTTCAGTGGAGCACTAGGAGTTGCGCAGTCCTAAACTCTACTACCAGGGTTGTCACAGGTTCTGGAAATCAGGGAATTTCAAACACATCAGGGAAATCAGGGAAATTTGGGAAAAGAAAACCACTGAAAAAATCACTTTTTTGTCTCAGTAGATGAAATTATTTGTTTAATGAGGTGTCATGCATCGTTGCTGGCTGGGTGCAGCTGAGTAGGTGCACTGCCCCCCTATTCGCTCATTTCTACTGCTTCTCCCATTCCTACCACTCCCCTCAGCTTGCTTGCAGTCAGTGCTGCCACCACTTCTTGCTGCTAGCCGAGCAGCTGCCGCTGAGAGGCAGGGAGGTATGAGGAATGGTTTGTTTGGATCTGATTCTCAGAGACAATGTACAGGCCCTGCCCGTCGGGTCTAGTCTCCCTGATCTGCCCGCAGGCTGGGTCTGTTTGTGTGTGGCGTAATGCAGCGGATTTTCATGGTTTGTCCATGGACCAAGGAGTGCGGTGCTCTTCAGCAGGCCAGAGGCCATGGGCGATGGATTTCAGGAATTACGACTGTCTCACTGCGAGTGCGTTGTACAGTGTGGCATTTTATATTCATTTTATTTGTTCTAGTACATTTTGGCACTTCAAAAGAAGTTTATATTTTAGAAAGTATGGCTGATAAGAAGAAGAAAATTGTGTCATTCGCTGGCAGTTTGTATGTTATATACTTATATATTTCTCGAAAGAAGAATCACACATTACCTGTAAAATAATAGATATAACACAGTGGGTAATAACCAACAATAACAAACAAAGTAGAACCAACATTTTACTGGCGTCACCTACAATGTTGGTTTACACAATTCTCGCCTTATACACTTCTTTCAAGAAGTCTACTTTTTTTCTGAGGTTATTTGTGAAAGCAGTGAAGGTATTTTAAACCTGTTTTGCGACTCCAAAGGAATGGGTGTTTTTGTCACCAGATGTGTTTCATTTTATTGAAATAAAATAACATAAGTTGTCTTAATGAAATACATATACCATTTGGCTTGCTTTCTCCATCTAAAAACAGTTCATTACAAAAAATGTTGATGTTAGTACTTAAGATTTTTGCTTGCATCAGGAAATGCCTTCTGCTTGCAAGTGTGTGTTTCTTTCTTTCTTTTTAATACATATTTCCTCGTTTGCAGTATTGTTTCTTGTTCCATAGCCACAAAGACAGATTGTCAACTTATATCTTAACTTAACCTTCAGATGTCAAAATTTGTCTGGAAATCGGGGAAATATCAGGGAATTTCACTTGGGGAAACTTGTGGAAACCCTGACTACATTATCTATATGATATTTAATGTGCTCTAATAGGTTGTTGAACTCTCATTTACCAATGTATGTGACTCCTTTCTATACTAATGTTAATCCCTTGAGGTCTTTGTAGAGGTTGTTTTTGGTCCTAGTGTTATATTCATGCCCTAGTATTATATTCATGCTTTTCACTTTTTTGTGTAGAGAGAAATATTGTTTATGACAAGGGGCATTAATGAAAATATATATTGTGAAGTAGTTGTCAGAATGGCCAGTTTTTTTGAAGAGGTCTTCGCAGCATGTTCTTGAATTAATGCCAGATGTAATTGAAACACGCATCTGTAGTCTGAAAATATTATCCTTGTGACTTGAATTTCCCCAAAAAATGATTCCATAACTCAGTAATGAATGGAGATAGGCAGCTAATAAAGTACTTTCTTAGTTTTTAAATCACTTATGGTAGTAATCATGCTTGCTACAAACATAGCTGGATCAAAGTGCTTCATTAATTGTAAGCAGCAGGTTTAATTGTTGATTTTGGTGATGAAAGCATCAAAAAAATTATCTAGTGTTTAATTTTGAACTTTATGTAGGCAACTATTTAAGAAAAGAGGCATATCAATAGCAGCCTCTCAATATATTTACTCTATTATGAAGTTTGCTGTGGAGAATCAGGCACTACTTGAAAGCAATAGCAGTGTTCTACATATACATCTACATCCATACTCCGCAAGCCACCTGATGGTGTGTGGCGGAGGGTACATTGAGTACCTCTATTGGTTCTCCCTTCTATTCCATTCTCGTATTGTTCGTGGAAAGAAGGATTGTCGGTATGCCTGTGTGTGGGCTCTAATCTCTCTGATTTTATCCTCATGGTCTCTTCGCGAGATATACGTAGGAGGGAGCAATATACTGCTTGACTCCTTGGTGAAGGTATGTTCTCGAAACTTCAACAAAAGCCCGTACCGAGCTACTGAGTGTCTCTCCTGCAGAGTCTTCCACTGGAGTGTTCATAAATATAACACTGGTAACCGAAATAGCCTCCACTATTCACAATTTAACCTTAATCTTGCATGGAGAGGAGCAAAGTGTGCAGACATAAAGATATTTGATCAGCTCCCTCGTGAATTAAAAGCTCTGTTAGACAATGATAGTTAAAAAAAAAAAAAAAAAAAAAAAAAAAAAAAAAAAAAAAAAAACGTAAATTGAAACCATTCCTATTTGACAAATTCTTCTCCTCCATAGATAAATTTCTGAGTAAGTAGTATATCAAAGAAAATCATAAATTTTTGAAAACATAATATAATCAGATAAAAAAAAAAATCTGTTCACCAAGTGGCAGCAGGAAAAAACTGGTATAAAAGTGAAGGAAGTGTGAAAGCTGTGGAAGGGTTGAAAGGGAAGAAAGAGAGATGAAGGGAAAGGACTTGTGTGGTTTAGGAATGTGAAGAGTTATGGAAAAGTTGCTCTGACCCAGAATTTTAGGTGGCCTTTCCATAACTCTCGCCTTTTCCTCAACCATGCCAGTCATTTTCCTTCATCCTTATTCCCTCATCCCTCTTTCTTCCCGTTCAAACTTTCTACCAGAAACAGGAGCCACTGGCTCCAAAACCTTCCACATTTCCTTCATTTTTGCATGGCTTTTCTCCTGCCACTGCAGAGCGAGTAGAATTTTTTTTTCTGTCCAGTTGTATTATTTGTTTGTATGTTTGTGGCTGGATTACATTTATCAAATTTTGTTGTACCCTTTTTTTTTAAAAAAAAATCCACTTCTGTGAATGACCAGCATGTAGTCATGTTTTGACTGAGGGATGTTACAGGCAGCCCTCCACACTTAGAAATAGTTTCTCTGTCTTGTGTTCACTGAATGTATACAGTTGTTCCTTTTAGAAGACTGAAAATTAGATACAGCATGATCTAACACATAGCAAAAACTACTGTTTAAGGCAGAAATGGCAATATTTTGGGAACATTGCGTAATGTATATTATTAAATGCCTTTTGTTGTATGCACTGGTTTTGTTACATTTGTTCACAGATGCTGATGAATGTCAGATTGAAGGCTCTTGTGATCAGCTTTGCAGTAATGCTGTTGGTTCATACTCCTGCTCTTGTGTGGAAGGCTACAGGGAAAAAGGAACTCATTGTGAAGCAGTGAATGGTAAATGTGACAGAAAGTTCTATTTCTTGCAGAGAGATTTAAGCACATACAATATATCCTCATGCTTCCAAATTTATCCAATCTAAGAGATCTATGTTGTATCAGGAGCAATAACAGGCATAATAAGTAAAACATAGCAAACTCTTCATTCGTCATGTCAATATATTGCATCAAATATCCATCATCACTCATATCTCCATGTTTGTTGGTCACAGTAGTGTAATATTTTGTTTCTGTGGCATTTATGAAGTGTGTTCTTCATAAACAACACCTTAAGCCTGGTTTCCACTGGACTAAACACAAGTGAAGAAGCATCAGTGAATGACAGTTCTCTCTGGTGTAATCTGTAGGTGAGCATGAACAGTTTGCATTCGGCAGTGTCTGGTTTGCATTTGATAGTGATCATTCATGTCCTGTCATACTAACTTTTAACATACCTTCAAAGGAAGTTTGCGCCCCCTCCGCTTCAGTACTACCAGTACAGAAACCTTTCTTCTTCTGTCTTGCCTACTTCTGTTTTTGACAAGATTTGCTTGAGTCATGGAGTGCTGTAAAGAAAATATAATGTTCGTGATAGAAGTATATAGATCTCATTGGTGCTTCTGGAATCCAAAAAAATTGCCAAAACACTCAGAAGTTAATCTGGGATGTGAGAAAGATGATAAATTCATTAGAATCTTGCATTATGCAGGAATGGAATGAATAAGCACAGGCTTTGTGTTTCTTTAAATTAAAGAGGAAAAGCACAATAAATTTCCTTGAAAGGAAACAAGTGTAAGTATGTCTAATTACGACAACTAAAATTAAAAACGCATGAAAGGCTTGCTCATTGTCATTGCTTACTTTCATAGAAGTCATAATTACATAGCTGTATCACTGTTACATTAAAGATTTTTGATGATGAATAAAAATGGTTTGCCTGGAATAAAAGTCACCTGGGATCACCCTATCATGTTATCAAATTATGAGGGCTATACAGAAAGTAAGGTCTGATCAATCATGAAATGGAAACCACAGTCAAAATCAGATGAAGCTTTGTGTAAATATGTTGTGCTGTGTCCCTAGGATGCCCGTCGATCATGTCACATCGCTTTTCTCCATTCTGAGTGCCCATGAGCACGTAAAGATTCCTAGAAAAATAGTCTCCCATCAAGGCATTGAGGATGCTGTTGCAGCATTATCAGTGGGAAGTGTTTGATACCCACCATACAGTGCGGAGTTGGCTCCCTCTGATTTTCATCTCCACTCACATGAACTGTTGGCTATGAAGACAATATAAGGCTATGTTCATTTTCTTCCTTCTTGTGTAAATGCTTGTTCAGAGATACAAGTGAATGTTAGTGAACACTGGTGAACTGTCTGCAAATGCTCACTTCCTTGTTTTTGCATCCAGCTGGCCCTAGTAAACCAGGCTTTGAATAACATACACCTGCTGCAGTAAGCACACTACAAATGTGCTACAAATCCAAACTCAAATTTTGAAAACAGACTACAGTTTCCTATGTTCTGATTCATACATTACTTTTAAATGTAATAAACCTCTTCCACAAGTTGTATGCACTCAGCAAATAATTAAAATGGTTCTCAGAGGGTAGAATTCTGATTAGCTTAAAAGGGAGAGTTAGACAGCTTTCTGCACTGACAATCAACATGCCATGAGAATTCACATGTATAATAAATGGAAACTGTTGCTTAAATGTTGGAGAAATGTTGTAGATGTGGGCATCAGTATTACCACATTTTTAACAAGAAAATTTCATTGTGTTAGTGCTTGATCTATGGCCCATCACTAACTGTATCATACAGTAGTTTCTGAGTAATTAGGAATCTGTTCTCTTTTAAAACTGCTCCATACAGTAATAATTATTTTCTTCAGAGTATTGTTTACATTCAACACTTCGCCAGCATTTTAAGAAACTTTGATAATATATATTATTTGGGCCATAGTGATTGTAAAACTCTAATAGTCTTATTTGTGCTTTTATGGATTCTGTCACTTTTAGAATTATTAGAAAATCTATGGCCCAAATAATATACATTATTAAAGTTTCTTAAATTTGCTGGCGAAGTGTTGAATGTAAACAATACTCTGAAGAAAATAATTATTACTGTATGGAGCAGTTTTGAAAGAGAACAGATTCCTAATTACTCAGAAACTACTATATGATACAGTTAGTGATGCAAACTGCAGGAAACGTGATAAAAAATGGTATACAAATGTACTGTTATATTATTTTATGTAGGGAGCTTGACACTTTCTACTTTTGGAGGGTTTAAATAAGTGAGCAGTATGTTGAGGAAAATGTAATTTCTTCAGAGGGGGACTGTGTTGTAAAACAAAAATTGGCATCTCCATTCCTGGACATGACCATTTTTAAGATTGTGTGATCTTTTGAAGATGAAAACTACAGATTCAAGATTTGATGAGGTACACACAGAAAAAAAAGGAAAGGAAAGAAAAGAAAGCTCCACGTGTTAGAAATTACAAGTGAAAAGATTTACTACACAGAAAGTTAAGTGAAAAGAGACTCAAAGTGCAGGTGTGCCATAAACAACTTTTAAACTCCATCCCTACTTTAATACCATTGTTTGTATCCTCTGCAAGCCACCGTACATTTCGTGGTAGCAGTCATTTAATTAAAGAGCACTAACTAGCCACACTACAGATATGTGACAACAGACAGGTTGATAAACAAGTCAGAGGAAAATTTATAGGAAGCAGGAAATGAAACAGTACGCGGGCACCACTAAGTCTGATTCAAAAAATATCATTTTTAAAATATTTTACATAGTTCACTGTTTTGTTTGTTTCCATCACCAGTAGAAGGGAATATCCCTGATTGTAAAACTCTAATAGTCTTATTTGTGCTTTTATGGATTCTGTCACTTTTAGAATTATTAGAAAATCTATGGCCCAAATAATATACATTATTAAAGTTTCTTAAAATGCTGGCAAAGTGTTGAATGTAAACAATACTCTGAAGAAAATAATTATTACTGTATGGAGCAGTTTTGACTGACAAATGGGCACATAAACCAAATACCTCTCTCTCTCTCTCTCTCTCTCTCTCTCTCTCTCTCACACACACACACACACACACACACACACACACAACACTTGCATTTTTTACTGTCAATGTGACCTCAGTGCACCATGTTGCTCATACACCTAAGAACGCTGATTCTTAGCCTCTTAAGTGTTCTCCGATTTGCATATTGTAAATGATGACCATTTTTTTCTTTTGTGAAATGTCCTAGATTTTCTGAGTATGATTCCCACCAATGCTGAATAGCTAGAATGACTTTTTACTGTACAGTGTAATTCACACTGATATAAACTTCCTGGCAGGTAAAACTGTGAACTTGATCCTTGTCAGAACCTGGATCCTTTGCCTTACATGGTGAAGAGCTCTACCAACTGAGCTCCACAGGTTCGATGCACAACCCTTCCTCACAGCTTTACTTCTGCCAGTACCTCTCTTCTATCTCTCAAACTTCAGAGAAGTGCCTCGGCATACCTTTCAGACTAAGTAGTCCTGGAAAAAAAGGACATTGCAAAAGTTGGCATTGCCACAACCTGGGGCATTATTTCCAGAATACACTCTGCGGCAGAGTGTGCGCTGATTTGAAACTTCCTGAAGACCAAAACACTGTCATACAATAACACTTCTTTGTTCCTAGATATTCTTTTTATATAGCTTCATATATCTCTATGCCTCTAAAGGTAAAGCTATCATCAGTCTGAACTGTGGTGTTCAAACCAACCTTCAGATTGATGACAGCTTTACCTTTAGAGGCAAAGCTTTACCTTTAGAGGCAAAGCTGTCATCAATCTGAAAGTTGGTTTGAACACCACCGTGCTATACCACATGTGATCCTGCTGGAGGTGGTATGCCCTACCCCTCCTTTGACATTGGAATTAACTTACCCAGCTAGTTATAGGGTGGATCTACAGTTTAACATGAACATGAACTCCAAAGCAAAGTGTAGTGTAGCATTTCCACATTAACAAATCATTGCCAAAATTGAAAGAAGTGGTAAGTGACATAAAAAGTACAGGACCTGTTGGGGATCAAATCACAGGCTTAAGGATTTCTTGTGAGGCACTTATCTACTGAACCACTGAGTCATACCCATATCTCATATCTGTTAGATTTTGTAGTCTGTGTGCGCATGTCTCTCAATCCTTGGATTCTTTTTCTGTTTCCAAATCATCTACACTCAGTTTTTATTTATTATTTTTCCCTCTCCCTTAGCTCCTCCTGCCCGTTCCCTCTGTTTTGCATACAGCCTGTGACTGCCCATGGCTGTGGCTTGCTTCACCATTTCTTACCATCTCACCATCACTTACTGCTCGGTCACACATGTCCACTGATTCCACCTGAATCAACTCCTCACAGCTTGAGAGCTACTGCATCAAGGGGGAGAGAGAACGGGGCCAGAACAGAGAGAGAGAGAGAGAGAGTGAGTGAATGAGTGAGAGCGTATGGACTGATGAACACAAACTAGATGTTGAAGTGCTAGTCTCCTTCTCAGCGCTTTGCTTTTTGTATTCAGTGAGTGGGTACCTTTCCTCATACCTTTACTTGCACTATAGTGGGAAAGAAGTTCAAAATTTTTTTTTTTTTTTCATATAATTAAGTAGAAGTTTTTGTTAGTTTTTTTATTAAATTTGGCCATAAACAGTTCCAGAGGACGAGCCACCATCTTTGATTTTTAGCAGCATCTACAGTATCTATCATATCCATCTAAATGGTACTGTGTATGAGAATGGTACAAAACTTGATCAGCATACATTGGCTTTGGACTTCAATCATCGCAATCGTACCATCTGCTACATATATCGTAATGGTCCTCACTCTGAGCCTCGCTGTGCCAGTGTGGACAATCTGGAAAACTGGTGGACTGTGGAGTCACCTTCAACATACACTTTTGACTGTGAGTAATACTTGTTTAACAATTTAACTTTAATGTATAATCCCTAACTTGCTCCATGAAGACAAAGACGTCAAATTAGCACTTAGCAATTGTACTGTGTTAAACTTATTCTCATTTCTTCTCACAGGTTGAGCATCATAAAACCAAAAAAATTTTTGTATTCTTTTGTGAAATAATTACTACCACCAATAGCACTTCAATGAGTTAGGTTTTTGGTGGAAGTAAGTGCAATATAACTTCCGTAGACATTTTGTATGTTGCCTGGATTCTTCTTTATGCCTTTCATTCCAGTTTAGTATAGTTAAGTTTGTGGAGCCTCAACTTTTAAATTTGGTACAAACTTTGATGATGAAACAGGCATATATTTTTCTTTTGTAAATATGTTCCTGTATTACAAAGAAAACATTTTTATCACAGATAAGAACTTACATTAGTTAGTAATACACAAAAGACATACATTAGTGAGTTGTTTAATTTATGATACCTGTTGCATAGAATAGGAAGTGCTCTATTTGTGCACAAAAACATGAAACAGCTTTGTGTGTCATGTTGTCACATTTCATTTCTGAACATGTAGAAACAAGTGGTTGAAAGAGTAATTATCTGGCATGTGGATGAATTTCTGTGAGACATACAAGGGACAATAGGTTGGGTTTACTCTCTTTTGTTTGTAGCCAGTAGCTGATGGGTTCATCATCCCAAATCCACATAAAGTGGGCTGTAAGAGAGATTAATAGGACAAGCTGAATGTTATGTTCTGAGTTTCCTAAGCTCATTTAAGCGTTTCAAACTTTCTGGTGATGTTACATGTTTAGCTAAGACTAAGTTATACATAAAAAGTGTGAGGTCTTCCGTGAGGTCTTCCACATAAATACTAAAAAAAAATCCGTTAAATTTTGGTTGCATGATAAATCAAAAAAATTTAGAGGTTATCAATTCAACTAAATACTTAGGGATTACAGATATGAACAACCTAAATTTGAAGCATCACACTGAAAAGTCTGTAGGGAAAGTGAACTAAAGACTGTGTTTTGGAAGACACAACAAATCTACTAAGGAGGATAACTACACTACAGTAGTCAATTCATTTGTGAAGTACTGCTATTTGGTATGCGATCCTTACCAGAGGTCATCTAAAAAGTTCCAAGTAAGATTGCTCTTTTCATGCCATGTTATTACAAAATAGGAAAGAGACTGTCGTGGATACAGTAAGCTAGTTGAAGTGACAATCGGTAAATCAAAGGCAATTTTCATTGGGGTGAGATCTTTTTATAAATAACAATCAGTAAGTTTGTCTTCCAAATGCAAAATATATGCTCGACTCCAACGTGCATTGAGGGAAATGACCAACATGATAAAATAATGTAAATTGGAGCCTGTGTGGAAAAATTAAGGTGTTCATTTCCCCATGTGCTTTTTGAAAATAGAATGATAGAGAAATTGTTTGAAAGTGGTTCTATGAACGCTCTGCTAACCACTTAAGTTTGAATTGCAGAGTTATCATGAAAATATAATACAACTGGATAGATGAGAGACCTACTAATCAAACAGTGACAGGAGAAAACATATACAGAACTTTAGGCAATCAGGATGCTTCTCGGGGGTGGTTGGCTGAACAACCTCAATTTTTTTTTTTAAAGTTTTAAGAGTTGTTTGGAACATTTGCAATGTGGGAGTCACCAGACTGCCCTTATTGGTGTAGGAGGCGAGTCTTGGCTCCTCTGGTGCAGAGATGATATTTGATAGTGTTACGTGTTGACCATATCAGAAGTTACTCGCCATTGACAGTATTCTTACAGTAAAAAAAAGCTCACAGGAACTCACAAAACTGTTTCCAGTGTGAAAGCTTATCAATTTTTTTTCTGTTTTCATAGTAGAGTGGGGCAGCTAAGTGTGTGCATGAAGCTAATTGTTCAATAGGTGCCTTGCACTGATTACACTGGGAACTGTTAGCTATCTGAGGAGGCTGTTGACAGAAATAGTGTACTGGATGAAGTTTAATTGCCTTAAATAACTTGTATTTCTTTTTGCAGGAACTTCAGATGCTTTGATTTTAATGCAATCATTAACTTATATTGTTTAGAAGTGTTACCCTGTTTGGTATTTTTGAAAATTTATGCACAAGTTCCAGAGAAATAGTTGGAAGTGGTCCATTGACTATGACAGTGTACATTTCTAATCTAGAGTCTGGGCCTTGGAATATTTTTGAATGCAGCTAGATTGCTACAGAGCATTTGTTATTATTATTAAAGTAGTAACTGCTTTAATCTTGTCTCATGAGTCAAAACAAAAGGGTCTCACAAATGTGACAGTGCGAAGAAATCATCTAGGTTTGCCAATCAAAGTTTTCAAATCTAATGGATGGTGTAGCATTTGGTATAGTTTGTTTCATGCATGTTAGGAGCATGTGTATTTCAGCCATGAACAGATATAGTTTGTATGATATCATGTCATCATAAATAATGAGGGAAGTAGTCTAGTCAACAAAGGAAAATTAGTGGAAAAATATGTGCAGGACAAGTTTTCTACAGTGGTTGGGGGAAGTGTAAAACTCCTGAGCAAGGGGGTGGCGTGAACATTTAAAAGTTACAATATTATGAAAAGAATAGTTGCTGCTTACCATATAGCGGAGGTGCTGAGTCACAGATAGGCACAACAAAGACTGTCAGAAAGTGAGTTTTGCCCAACAAGGCCTTCCTCAGAAAAAGACAACATACACTCATGCAAAGTCACACGCATAACCACAGTCTCGGGCTACTGTGGCCAGACTGTGGGCAGCAGTGCATTATGGGAGAACAACTGGGTGGTGGGGTTAAGGAGGAGGTTGGAGTGGGGAGGGAGAGGAATAGCAGGTTAGGGTTGGTTGATAGTAAAGTGCTGCTTGAGGCAGCATAAGGTAGAGAGAGGATAGGGCAGCTAGGTGCTTGTGGAAAAGGAGAGAAGTAAAATGACTGGGTGCATTGGTGGAATAGAGGGCTGTGTAGTGCTGGAATGGGAACAGGGAAGGTGCTAGATGGATAATGATAGTGATTAAAGAAGGCTGAGGCCAGGAGTGTTACGGGAACATAAGATATATTGCAGGGAGAGTTACCACCTGCACAGTTCAGTAGAGTTTGTGTTGGTGGGAAGGGTCCAGATGGCACAGGCGCTGAAGCAGTCATAAAAATGAAGAACATTGTGTTGTGCGGTGTGCTCAGGAACGGAGTGGTCCAGCTGTTTCTTGGCCACAGTTTGTTGGTGGCCATTCAGGCAGACAGACAGCTTGTTGGTTGCCATGTATACGTAAAATGCAGCACAGTGGCTGTAGCTTAGCTTGTAGATAACATGACTGGTTTCACAAGTTTCCCTGTCTTTGATGGGACAGGTGATGCTTGTGACCAGACTGGAATAAGTGGTCGAGGGAAGATGTATGAGACAGGTCTTGCATCTAGGTCTATTACAGAGATATGGCCATGAGGCAAGGGGTTGGGAGCAGGGGTTGTGTAGGGGTGGATGAAGATATTGTGTAGGTTTGGTGGACGGCAGAATACCATTGTGGGTGGGTCTGGGGTGGGAGAAATAGTGGGTAGGACATTCCTCATTTTAGAGCACGACGAGAAGTAGTCAGAACTCTGGGATAGAATGTGATTCAGTTGCTCCAGTCTTGGGTGGTTATGAGTCACAAGGGGATTGTTACTCTGTGGCAGGACGGTGGGACTTTGGGAAGTGGCAAGTGACTGGAGAGATAAGGCATCTTGTTTTTGTACAAGGTTGGGAAGGTAATACGGTCTGTGAAGGCCTCTGTGGGAGCCTCTGTATATTTCAAGAGGGACCACTCGTCACTGCACGTGTGACAACCATGGGTGGCTAGGCTGTATCAAAGGGACTTCTTGCTATGAAATGGGTGGTAGCTGTTGAAGTGGAGGTATTGCTGGTGGTTGGTAGGTTTGATTTGGATAAGGGGTACTGATGTAGTCATGTTTGAGGTGGAGGTCAATATCAAGGAAGGCGGCGTGTTGGGTTGAAGTGAATTGGGGAGAAGGTGTTGAGGTTCTGGAGAAATGAGTATAGAGTGTCCTCGTCCTTGATCCGGATCACAAGGATGTCATCAGTGAATCTGTACCAGGTGGTGGGGGGTTGGGATTCTGGGCATTTAAGTAGGATTCCTCTAGATAGCCTATGAATAGGTTGGCATAGGATGGTGCCATGTCGATCCCAATAGCCATACCCTAGATGTGTTTGTAGGGAATGCCCCAAAGGAGAAGTAATTGTGGATGAGTATATAGTTGGCCATGGTGACTAGGAAGGAGATAGTAGGTTTGGAATCTGTCAGACATTGGGAAGGTAGTGTTAAATAGTGGTAAGACCATGGGCATTGGGAATATTAGTGTAAAGGGAGGTGGCATGAGTAGTGATGAGCAGTGCACATTGTTAAAGAAACAGGAACTGTGGAGAGTCAGTGGAGGCTGGCATCTTTTAAATAGGAGGGTAGGTTGCAGGTAATAGGCTGAAGGTGCTGTTCTACGAGAGCAGAGACTCAAATGTTCCACTACTGTTGTTTTGAACGACAAGGATTACTTGGTAGAGGGAGTCCACTAGCTTTGATTCATCCACCTACAAAACCTGTCCACAGTGACCCCACTGTAGAAATCCAACAGGATGTCCTGTCTCTTCTCAAATCTTTGGGTCCATGCCAGAACCTTTCCCCAGAGCACACCTCTCTCCTCATCCCTACCACTCTCCACACTCTTACCTTCTACACGGTTCTTAAAATCTGTAAACCCTACCATCCAGGATGCCCCATTGTGGCTGCTTACTGTGCCCCACTGAGAGAATCTCTGCTCTTGGAGACCAACACCTTCAGCCTATTACACCCAACCTACCATCCTATATAAAAGATATCAACCATTTCATCCACCGACTCTCCACAGTTCCTATTCCTTTACCAAATGGTGCACTGCTCATCACTATTAATGCCACCTCCCTTTACATCTCAAATGCCCATGACCATAGCACTACCGATCATTACCGTTCCTCCCTCCCCCCTTTTTTTAAAAAGTCATTACTCTCCTGACATGTTTGATTTTGATGTGGCACAAATTCCTCTCATGTACCAACCCATTCATCTCAGAGTAGCACTTAAAACCTATGTCTTCAATTATTTGCTGGCTGTATTCCAGTCTCTGTCTTCCTATACAGTTTTTGCCCTCTACAACTCCCTCTAGCAGCATGGAAGTCATTCCCTGATGTCTTAACAGATGTCCTGTCATTCAATCCCTTCCCCTTGTCAGTGTTTCCCATACATTCCTTTCCTCTCTGATTCTGTGCAGAACCTCCTCATTCCTTACCTTATCAGTCCACCTAATTTTCAACATACACCTGTAGCACCACATCTCAAGTGCTTCAATTCTCTTCTGTTCCAGTTTTCCCACAGTCCATGTTTCACTACAATACAATGCTGTGCTCCAAACGTACATTCTCACAAATTTCTTCCTCAAATTAAGACCTATGTTAGTACTAGCAGACTTCTCTTTGCCAGGAATGCCTTTTTTGCCGTAGCTGGTCTGCTTTTGATGTCCTCCTTGCTCCGTCCGTCATTGGTTATTTTGTTCCCTAGGTAGTAGAATTCCTAAACTTCATCTACTTTGTGACCATCAGTCCCTATGTTAAGTTTCTCACTGTTCTCATTTCTGTTACTTCTCACTACTTCCCTCTTTCTTCAATTTACTCTCAATCCATGTTCTGTAGTCATTAGACTGTTCATTCCATTCAGCAGATCATGTAATTCTACTTCCTTTCATTCAGGATAGCAATGTCATCAGCAAATCGTATCGTTGATATCATTTCGCCTTGAGTATTAATTCCTCTCCTGAACCTTTCTTTTATTTCCATCATTGCTTCTTTGATGTACAGACTAAACAGTAGGGGTGGAAGATTATATCCCTGTCTTACACCCTTTTTAATTAATGCACTTTGTTTTTGGTCGTCTACTCTTATTAGTCCCTCTTGGCTCTTGTACATATTGTATACTACCCATCTCTCCCTATAGCTTATCCCTATTTTTCTGAGAATTTCGAACATCTTGCACCATTTTACATTGTCGATGCTTTTTCCAGGTCTGAACTTGTATTAATTTTTCATTAGTCTTGCTTCCATTACCAGCCGCAAAGTCCGAATTGCCTTCTGGTGGCTTTACGTTTTCCTAGAGCTAAAATAATCATCATCTAACACATCTTCAGTTTTCTTTTCCATTCTTCTGTATATTATTCTTGTCAGCAACTTGGCTGCATGAGCTGTTAAGCTGATTGCATGATAATTCACAAACTTGTTGGCTCTTCCAGTCCTTGCAAATGTTTGGATGATATTTTTCCGAAAGTCAGCTGGAATGTTGCCAGACTCATATATTCTACACACCAGCATAAACAGTGATTTTATTGCCACCTCCCCAATGATTTTAGAAATTCTGATGGAATGTTACCTATCCCTTCTACCTTAGTTGTTCTTAAATCCTCCAAAGCTCTCTTAAATTCTGATTCAAATACTGGATCCCCTATCTCTTCTAAATCGACTCCTGTTTCTTCTTCTATCACATCGGGCAAATCTTCCTCTGCATGGAGGCCTCCAATGTACTCTTTCCACCTATCCACTTTCTCCTCTGCATTTAACAGTGGAATTTCCATTGCACTCTTAATGTTACCACCCTTGCTTTTTATTTCACCAAAGGTTATTTTGACTTCCCTACATGCTGAGTCAGTCCCTCCAGCAATCATTTCTCTTTCAATTTCTTCACCTTTTTCATGCAGCCATTTCGTCATAGCTTTCCTGCACTTCCTATTTATTTTGTTCCTCAGCGACTTGTATTTATGTATTCCCGAATTTCCCTGAACATTTTTATACTTCCTTCTTTCATTGATCAACGAAGTATTTCTTCGGTTGCCCATGATTTCTTCGCAGTTACCTTCTTTGTACCTGTTTTTCTTTCCAACTTCTGCGATTGCCCATTTTAGAGATGTCCATTCCTCTTCAACTGTACCGTGTACTGAGTTAATCCTTATTGCTGTATCTATAGCCTAAAGAGAACTTCAAGCATGTCTCATCATTCCTTAGTACTTCCGTATCCCATTTCTTTGCATATTGATTCTTCCTGCCTAATCTCTTAAACTTCAGCCTGTTCTTCATCACCACTACATTGTGATCTGAGTCTGTATGTGCTCCCAGGTATGCCTTACATTCCAGTATTTGATTTCGGAATCTGTCTGACCATGATGTAATCTAACTGAAATCTTCCTTTATCACCTGGCATTTTCCAAGTACACCTCCTCCTCTTGTGATTCTTGAACCGAGTATTCGCTATTACTAACTGAAAATTATTACAGAAGTCAATTAATATTTCTTCTCTCTCATTACTTGTCTCCTGTAACCCTTTCTTCTGCTCCTTCTCCTACACCTGCATTCCAGTCCCCATAACTATTAGATTTTCACCTCCCTTTACATACTGTATCACCCTTTCAACATCCTCATGCACTTTCTCTCCCTCTTCATCTTCAGCTTGTGACATCGGCATGTATACCAGAACTGTTGTCAGTGTTCGCTTGTTGTTGATTCTGATAACAACAACTCTATCACTGAACTGTTCACAGTAACACACTCTGTGCCCTATCCTCCTATTCATAACAATCATTCTCCTATTATACCATTTTCTTTTGTGGTTGAAGGAATTATCTACAAACAAATCTGGGGTATGGCCATGGGGACCCTCATGGCACTATCTTATGCTAACCTATTCATGAGTCATCTAGAGGAATCCTTCCTATACAACCAGAATCCCAAACACCTCATCTGGTTCAGAAGCAATGATGACATCTTCATGATCTGGATTGAGGGTGAGGACACCGTATCCACATTCCTCCAGAACCTCAACACCTTCTCCTCCGCTCACTTCACCTGATCCTGTTCAACCCAACAAGCCACCTTCCTTGATATTGACCTCCACCTCAAGGATGGCTACATCGGTGCCTCTGCCCACATCAAATCTCAATACCTCCATTCCGACAGCTATCACCAATTCCATAGCAAGACATCCCTTCCATACAGCCTACCCACTCATGGCCATCGCATATGTAGTGGCGAGTGGTTCTCTCGAAGTATACTGAGGGTCTCACTGAGGCCTTCACAGACCATAATTACCCTCCTAATCTTGTACAAAAACACATCCTGTGCCTTCTGTCTCCAGTCACCCACCACCTCCCAAAGTCCCAACATCCAGACACAGAGGAGCATCCCATTTGCAACTCTTTACCACCCAGGACTGGAGCAACTGAATGACATTCTCTGCCTTTTGACTATCATAATGCCCTAGAATGAGGAATGTGCTACCCACTATCTTTTCCACCTCACCCATTGTGGTATTCTGCTGCCCACTGAACCTACATAATTTCCTTATCCTTCCCCACACAACCCCTGCTCCCAGAGCCCTGCCTCGTGGTTCATATCCCTGTAATAGACCTAAATGCAAGACATGTCCTATGCATCCTCCCACCACTACCTACTCCAGTCTGGTCACAAACATCACCTGTCCCATCATATGCAGGGCAACCTGTGAAACCAGTCATGTTATCTACATGCTAAGCTGCAACCACTGTACTGCTTTCTATGTGGACATGACAACCAACTAGTTATCTGTCCACACTAATGGGCACCAACAAACTGTGGCCAATAAAAATCTGGAAAGCCCTGTTGCTGAGCATGCCGAACAACACGATATTCTTCATTTCAGTGACTGCTTCACAGCCTCTGCCATCTTCATCTGCCCCACCAACACCAGCTTTTCTGAAATGCACAGGTGGGAACTCTCCCTGCAATATATCATATGTTCCCATAACCCTCCTATCTAGCCCCTTCCCTATTCCCATTCCAGCACTACACAGCCCTATATTCCACCAACGCACCCACAGTCTTTTTACTTTTCTCCTTTTCCAACCCCTGCCCTCTTCTAACTTCCCAACTGCACCTAGCTGCCCTACCCTCTCTCCACCTCGTGCCTCTATGCTCCCACAAGCAACACTTGATCATCTCCCATCCCTACCCTGCTATCCCTCCCCCCTCACCACCAAGTTGCTTCTCCCATCATGCATTGCTGCTCCCAGTCTGGCCGCAACAGCCAGAGACTGTGGTCATTTGTGTGTGTGTGTGTGTGTGTGTGTGTGTGTGTGTGTGTGTGTGTGTGTGTCTATATTGCCTGTTTCCAACGAAGTAATTGTTGGCTGAAAGCTCACTTTCTGACAGTCTTTTTGTTGTGCCTATCTGCGACTCAGTGTCTCCAGTATATGGTGAGAAGCACCTATTCTTTTCACAATATTGTAATATTCCATCCTGGGTTTTCCAATGTTTGATTTTAGATTTAAAGGTTACTTTTTATGTTTTTCTTGTCTATCTTGTAAACTGCGACTTCTAGCAAAAATGTTTCTTAGTACCAAATTAGATTACATTAAATTTCATACAAAAAAGGTCCTAGTCCTTTTTTCTGTAGGACTAATAGTTTGCATGTTACAGGGGATGGAAAAATCACAGATTGTTAAAAATAGTGTTTTAATGATGTATAAATAATGTGTTATGTTAAATAATGTGAGTTAAGAACAAATGTTATTTGTATCATATCTAAGTACAGAAGAACTGTTAGGGATAAACTGTGTTTTTAGGGTGGGAAAGTCGAGGTGGAGGTTAGAAGCAAGAGGAAAGGTATTTGCTGGATTGTGGTCATGCACTTCCCTCCTTCGTAGGTCTGCAAAATGACAAGTGAGTAGATAGTTCCCCATTCTCCCTACCACACTACATCACAAAAAGCAACTACAAGGTGTTTCACAAAGTTATATTCTTGCATTTGTATGATTAGTGGTTCATATCTGTATCCATTTTGTAGAAAATTAATACATCCAGACATGTCTGTACGTTCTGTTGCCAGGTGATTAATAAAGGGAGCTGCCGAAGGGTCAGTTTAAATTTTTGAAACACATAATAGACCCTGTAGTAACTTTTTGTGATACAGTGCAGTAGAGAGAATGAGGAGTTGCCTGCTCGCACATGATTTAGCAGACATATGAAAGAGGGAAGTGCATAACCACAGTCTAGTGACCTACTTTCCATCACACATCTAACCCCATCACATCCCCAGGACACAATTTATCCTCTAATACAGTTCTACTCCACTTAGATGTGATACACATATCTAATATTTGTTTTTAACCTGCTTTATCTGTTACACATGTATAACAGGTTCTATGTATGTATGTATGTATGTATGTCTAGCATCTCCTCCCATGCTCCTGAATTGATTTCAACCAAGTTTGGCACAGAAACTGTAGGCCTCATGAGTATCAGCACTATTGGGTTCATAACCTCCTGGCTCCAGTAGTACGCAGATACAGCTGAAAACAAGTTTTTTCCCAGCACCTGGTATATATGTTGCCCTGCGTGACAGGCATGTTGCATAGGAACAGTATCGGTCTGCCAGATCACCTGCTTTGCAAGGCACCTGCATGTCGGGCCTGACATGTAGGCTACCCTACATGAAAGGTGTGTTGTGTTTGAGTACTACCAGCCTGCTTTATTGAGCCGCTTTGCACGGTGCTCGGTAAATAAGGGGCAGTTAAATGATTTTCGAGCTCACGATGTGTAGCCTGCTCTGCATGTCAGACATATTGTGGAAGTAGTACCGTCCTTCTTCTTTGAACTACACTCCTGGAAATGGAAAAAAGAACACATTGACACCGGTGTGTCAGACCCACCATACTTGCTCCGGACACTGCGAGAGGGCTGTACAAGCAATGATCACACGCACGGCACAGCGGACACACCAGGAACCGCGGTGTTGGCCGTCGAATGGCGCTAGCTGCGCAGCATTTGTGCACCGCCGCCGTCAGTGTCAGCCAGTTTGCCGTGGCATACGGAGCTCCGTCGCAGTCTTTAACACTGGTAGCATGCCGTGACAGTGTGGACGTGAACCGTATGTGCAGTTGACGGACTTTGAGCGAGGGCGTATAGTGGGCATGCGGGAGGCCGAGTGGACGTACCGCAGAATTGCTCAACACGTGGGGCGTGAGGTCTCCACAGCACATCGATGTTGTCGCCAGTGGTCGGCGGAAGGTGCACGTGCCCGTCGACCTGGGACCGGACCGCAGCGACGCACGGATGCACGCCAAGACCGTAGGATCCTACGCAGTGCCGTAGGGGACCGCACCGCCACGTCCCAGCAAATTAGGGACACTGTTGCTCCTGGGGTATCGGCGAGGACCATTCGCAACCGTTTCCATGAAGCTGGGCTACGGTCCCGCACACCGTTAGGCCGTCTTCCGCTCACGCCCCAACATCGTGCAGCCCGCCTCCAGTGGTGTCGCGACAGGCGCGAATGGAGGGACGAATGGAGACGTGTCGTCTTCAGCGATGAGAGTCGCTTCTGCCTTGGTGCCAATGATGGTCGTATGCGTGTTTGGCGCCGTGCAGGTGAGCGCCACAATCAGGACTGCATACGACCGAGGCACACAGGGCCAACACCCGGCATCATGGTGTGGGGAGCGATCTCCTACACTGGCCGTACACCACTGGTGATCGTCGAGGGGACACTGAATAGTGCACGGTACATCCAAACCGTCATCGAACCCATCGTTCTACCATTCCTAGACCGGCAAGGGAACTTGCTGTTCCAACAGGACAATGCACGTCCGCATGTATCCCGTGCCACCCAACGTGCTCTAGAAGGTGTAAGTCAACTACCCTGGCCAGCAAGATCTCCGGATCTGTCCCCCATTGAGCATGTTTGGGACTGGATGAAGCGTCGTCTCATGCGGTCTGCACGTCCAGCACGAACGCTGGTCCAACTGAGGCGCCAGGTGGAAATGGCATGGCAAGCCGTTCCACAGGACTACATCCAGCATCTCTACGATCGTCTCCATGGGAGAATAGCAGCCTGCATTGCTGCGAAAGGTGGATATACACTGTACTAGTGCCGACATTGTGCATGCTCTGTTGCCTGTGTCTATGTGCCTGTGGTTCTGTCAGTGTGATCATGTGATGTATCTGACCCCAGGAATGTGTCAATAAAGTTTCCCCTTCCTGGGACAATGAATTCACGGTGTTCTTATTTCAATTTCCAGGAGTGTATATTGCAGAGGATAGATGTGGTGATGACTGGGGACAGTTTGAGATGTACAGAGGAGGGGATGGACAGAGTGAGGAGGGGGTAATGGACAGAGGGAAGAGCAGGGGATATGCATGAGGCAAGTGAAAGGTGTAGAGGTGTCATGGTCTGATGGAAAAGGAAGAGGGAGACAGAGATGGAAAGAGGGAGGGGGGGGGGGATATGGTCAGAGACAGAGAGTTAAGGAAATTGGTAAAGAGAGGGAGAGGAGGAGACAAAGAGACAGAGAGGCTCCGGAGAAGGAGATAGCCAGTTAGAGGTGGGAGGATGGGGTGTTCAGACAGAGGGAGGAAGATGTGGACACAGAGAGGGTCAGGGGAAGATATATTCAATATACACTGTGTGATCAAAAGTATCCAGACACCCCAAACCACATACGTTTTTCATATTAGATGCATTGTGCTGCGACCTACTGCCAGGTACTCCATATCAGCGACCTCTGTAATCATTAGACATCATGAGAGAGCAGGAAGGGGTGATCTGTGGAACTCATGGACCCTGAATGTAGTCAGGTGATTGGGTGTCACTTGTGTCGTATGTCTGTACATGAGATTTCCACACTCCTAAACATCCCTAGGTCCACTGTTTCCGATGTGATGGTAAAGTGGAAACATGAAGGGACATGTACAGCACAAAAGCATACAGGCCGACCTCATCTGTTGACTGACAGAGACCACCGACAGTTGAAAACTGTTGTAATGTGTAATAGGCAGCCATCTATACAGACCATCATACAGGAATTCCAAACTGCATCAGGATCCAGTGCAAGTGCTATGACCGTTAGGCGGGAGGTGAGAGAACTTGGATTTCATGGTCGAGCAACTGCTCATAAGCCACACATCATGCCAGTAAATGCCAAACAATGCCTCACTTGATGTAAGTAACATAAACATTGGACGATTGAACAGTGGAAAAACATTGTATGAAGTGACGAATCACGGTACACAATGTGGCGATCCGGTAGCAGGGTGTGGGTATGGTGAATGCCTAGTGAACATCATCTGCCATTGTGTGTAGTGCCAACAGTAAAATTTGGAGGCGGTGGTGTTATGGTGTAGTCGTGTTTTTCATGGAGGGGGCTTGCACCCCTTGTTGTTTTGTGTGGCACTATCACAGCACAGGGCTACATTGATGTTTTAAGCACCTTCTTGCTTCCCACTGTTGAAGAGCAATTCGGGGATGGCGACTGCATCTTTCAACATGATTGAGCACCTGTTCATAATGCACGGCCTGTGGCGGAGTGGTTACATGACAATAACATGGACTGGCCTGCACAGAGTCCTGACCTGAATCCTATAGAACATCTTTGGTATGTTTTGGAACGCCAACTTCGTTCCATGCCTCACCAAGTGACATCAGTACCTCTCCTCAGTGCAGCACTCCATGAAGAATGGGCTACCATTCCCCAAGAAACCTTCCAGCACCGGATTGAATGCATGCCTGCGAGAGTGGAAGCTGTAATCAAGACTAAGGGTGGGCCAACACCATATTGAATTCCAGCATAAGCCACACAGACCATAAAACAGGAATTCCAAACTACATCAGGATCCAGTGCAAGTACTATGACCGTACTATGACTGGACTTTCAAGTCCAGGAACAGTAGGTACTCCTGTACCTCCACGTACAATGGCTACAGTAAGCCAACCATTACCGTGTGAAAAAGTATCATTAATGTCAATACTAAAATTTAGTCTACAACCACAGAAAACATAAGGTCCATCGACAAGTGCAGTAGCAGCAACACTCTTCACTGGAATGCGATTGTTCTTGTCACCTGCTGTTGTAGCAAACTGGATGTTCTAGATGGTTTTATAAACTGTCTGTTTAGAACGGCAACGAATTCTCCTGTAAGTAGCCTGCTGCACAGGCAACTGCATTGAACGCCGCCACGATGCCTTACAGGAGAATTCGTAGCCGTTCTAAACAGACAGTTTATAAAACCATCGATAACATCGAGTTTGCTACAACAGCAGGTGACAAGAAGAATCGCATTCCAGTGAAGAGTGTTGCTGCTACTGCACTTGTCGCGAACTCATGTGCTGCATGTATTCCTCCGATACTTCGGCGGAAGTCATTTTCAGCCAGATGTCTGGATACTTTTGATCACATAGTTTGTGTGTGTGTTGAATGCATGTGCTAACAAATCCACAGGCAGAAGGCTAGTTTAACAATAACCATCAATTTTATACCAGTATAATACAATTTTTAATAATCTGTGATGTTTCCATCTCTTGCAGTGTGGAAACTTAAAGACCTAGAGAAAATAGAATAGGACCTTTTCTGTAGGAAATTTAAAGTAGTTGAATTTTGTACTGGGAAACATTTTGCTCTAAAGAAATGACCTTTGCACAGTCCCCACTCTCACACCCCACTGCTCAATATTTTTAGTATGTTGTTGATGACACTCCCCTATACCAATGCACAAAAATTTGCAACTATGCAAATTTTTTCCCCAGGTTAACATTTTTTGGTCTTTGTTGGTTGGGCTAAAGGATCATTTCAACATGACTGGATTGTTGTCAGACTATGTGCTGACTCTTCACATGACAGTCAAGTGCAAGATGGGCAAGAGGACACCACTATGGAGTGCAAGCACTTTGGTGTACAAATGACACTGTATCGAAAGTGGAAAATGAGTACATTGGTATTAGGAAAACTGCTGTCTCCAGAATCAAATGCCT